>NC_028643.1:64419146-64456282 GCF_001406875.1 Solanum pennellii | reverse complement strand
TGCATAAATGTCTAAAAGAAGACAATTGATTAAATGATGCACATGAATATGGAATGAGGTACTAAGTTATCAAAATTTGATGTACTTAGATGATTGTGTTTCATTCATGAAGAATGAGAGCCTTTGATAAATGGTAAAAGTACAGATCCATTCTTTAGAGTGAATGAGGTGATAAGCCACCATTCTAGACGTGAATTTTCTTGTAATGATTGTTGGCAAGACAAGGTAATTGTGAGATCATCATAAACGAAAGTTGAAATTGAATTCTCTGCGTTCTAGGAACGTATACAAATATTTGTGGACCTAGTCATCCACCTAGTGGATTGTTTAGACTTAATGGTCCTAATAAATGTTTCTTCTATATAGTCTCATGTGTGCCTATTATTATCTCGCAACTTGATGTTTGCAAAAATGTTGGCACAAATAATATGTTTACATGCACAATTTTCTTCAGATTAGTTCATTCAATGATGGAATCACGATTCACCTAAAGGGGTAAAGTAATTGAGAAACTACTCTTGGAGTAATAAAATTGAAATTTACTCATATAATAGTAAATCAGACATTTACTAAAGCAAAAGGCACATGGCGTAGTAAACTTGGAGTTTACGAGTACTACTAATTTTATTAGTTGACATGAATAATTTGGTCATACCAAAGATGTGCATACTGAGTAATGGACATACATTGAAAACTAGAAGATTCTTCCATAACTCTTTACGCTGCTTGTTCTCGTGATAAAGTTGATTGGATCAACTAAAGTTGGGACTAGATCTCTAAATTCTGAAAAGTATAAAAGGTGAATATGGGTCCGTTTACCTATCATGTGATATGATAAAAAGATGCATCAATAAGATAATCACATGTATTTTTGTTGTCAACTTGCAGTTTGACATTCGCAAAATTGTTTGTGCAAGATAATTGAGCTAAAAACACAACTTTCAGAATATGAAATCAAGATAATTCATCTTGATAGTATTGATAAATATATAAGATGATGTGACATTAGATGTCTCATATAGTGAATCATTGCTTATGAAAATAAAGTTTCATATGTTGATCTGAAATATGATATTACATACAAATATAATTGTATGAATCAAACCAATAAGTTATGATCAATTTTTCTATTAATTGCTTTATGGTGAGGGACCAAATAGTTTTCATCTGATAATTTTGATGTGCAATATATGATTAATGAATATACTATGATGCACAAAGATAGATTCTCCAAAAGATTGAGATATATGTTAGGTTGTCTAACATAGGGGGGAGATTAGAAGCAACACAAAAGTTGTAAATACTCCTATTGAATGTCCCTTAAGGATAAAGTCTATGACATACATGAAGCATGATAGACTAATCAATTCTAAATAAAATAATCCTTGAAAAAGGGGGAGGATCAAAGAATCAAAATGATCATAATAAGGAGACATTGTGCTCTTGGAGAGCCTACAACATAACACTTTATGAAACCTCATGAGAGGGGTAGCTACCTAAAAATAATGAAGTGATGAGATCTCAATAAGTTTTGTCGTATTGTGAATCGATACAAAATGATATATCGTTGACGATATCTTTAATACAATAGCGCGCAATATTGTAAAAGATTATGAGGATATGAATTCTACATCTATTAAAGCATGCTTGTGTAGAAATAATTATCAAGTGAAAAGTGGAATGATGCATCTTGGTAAGCGTAAAGCTTATTTGACTTGCAATCTAGCCACTAGAAGATGTCATACATCTAATATTGAATGTTGTTTCTTGACAAAATTGATATGAAAATATTCGATGGGTTCAAAATATAAAGCATATACAAGTTTTTGGAAAACTTGTTTATCATCCTCATAAGGATTAAATAGATTCAAAATGCATAGAGCATATACAAGTATTATTATGCAAGTTGATGACTAGAATTGAAACTCTTGGCAATTATTTGCTTAAAGAAGTTGAAGTAAGGAACTTGCTGAAATCTTTGACCCTGAAGGGAAGATTCATAAAAGCAGATAGAAGAAATCATATTTCGTCAAGGTTTTTCTACACTCATAAGCTCCCAAGAATGGTGATATCAACATGCAAGAGGTCTGTTTAAGTAATATTATTGTTGATTTATTCACCAAGTCTCTACCAACTACAACTTTCAAAAAGATGGTGCACAAGCTTGGAAAACGAAGATTCTAGTCTCTGAATTGATGTTGTCATTTAGGGGAAGTTAATACGCGATGTACTCTTTTTCCCTCACAAGGTTTTGTCCCATTGGGTTTTCTTTGTAAGGTTTTTAATGAGGCATCCATAATGCGTATTATAGGATATGTGTACTCTTTTTCCTTCACTAGATTTTTTTCCCACTGGGTTTTATCTAGTAAGGTTTTAACGAGGTACATAATCTACCGACATTCAAGGGGAGTGTTATAAACAATTTGTATTATAGTGAATGTCTAATTATGTGGAGTCCTTGTAGGATATGGTTAGGAATCCTACTTGGGGACCAAGTAAGGTTTTCCCTATAAATAAAGGGTTTCCCTTCATTGTAAATAAGATTTGTGAAAGATCAATGAATCCTGAATATACTTCAAAAGAAATAAGAAGTCTTTTCTCTTCTCCCTACTTTCTTCTTCTTTCTAAATTTATATAGTTTCATAACACATATAACATTTTGATTCTATATTGAAATATTAAATTTTAAATTGTCAAACATTCATAATTTATTTATTTAATTATATATAATATATCCAACAAAATTACCAAGGATACCGAATAAAATTTTTATAACAAAAATAAAATTTTGATTCTTTAATTTATTAGTATTTGGAGACAAAAATAAAGTCACATTAATTATTTAACTGATAAATAATTCAATATTTCGATTCTCTTACAGCTTATAAATAGCTAAATATCAGTATACTGATACTAAAATACTGAGCACAATTCCCTTCTAATACCACATGATCAATTGATTAGAAGATTAAAAAATTGGATTATAAAAATAGACAAAATAATTATAATTGTATCACATGTTCTCATTTGCAGGCCATGCGGCATAACACATGGTACAGATTAATATCAAAGATATTTTAAAGTTAAAATATAAAACGTCAGGTATATATAAAAGGTCGAAAGGTGAATAAAATTTATTTTATACCAATTTAAATAATTAAAGGATAACTTGGGCCCTTTTCGTTATAGTTATTATATCAAATAAGTAAAGTCCCTTGCGTGCTAAAATATATCTTACATTTTGGACACTTGAGACGTTTGACTAGTTTTTGATTTAATTGAAATTGTCAGAATATATGACATTAATTTGTTGTTCTCGAAATTGATAGGATGCTATAATCTTGACACATGGCATAAATTAAGTTTAAACTAAAATAAATCTTGCACTTTGAAATTTGAGAATATATATATATATAAATCAAAATTTTATATGAATTTATAGTTCATTTAGCCTAGAAGAATACCAATGGTAAACCATGAACAGTAATAATAGTTGATCAGCTAGCAAATCTTCAATCTTTTAGTATTTGTTGACAGAATAAAGTCCCATTAATTTATTATTTAATTGATAAAAGAAATTAAATTTGTATTCTCTTACGGCCAATAAATTAGATACTGAGCACCATTCTCTCTTATGACACTTGGGTCCCCATTTAACGAGTAGGTCAATATAGATACCACATGGTTAATTAATTACTTGTTCAACATTACTGTTGGTTTTGTTTCTTTTTAGATAATTAAAAATTGTATTTTTATAAAATAGACAAAATAATTATGATTGTTCACATGCACTCATTTGCAGGCCATGCGGCGTAACACATGGGTAGGAAAATAAGACTTTCACACACAATAAATAGGTTCAAAATGAACTATTTTAATTTTTTCGTTATAAATCTAATTAAGTCTCTTTTTTGGAGTTAACATAAAATAATAAAATAATGAAAATGAGAAAATGATTCTGTAGTAAAAGGAGAAAAAAAAATAAGTTATGACATCTATTTAGTCAGTTGTATTTTTTTCATCTTTTAATACACTTTATTTTACTTTGTTCTAATTTATCTCAATCATCTACATCACTATTTTAACTTCATTTTTCATAATATTCATCTAAATTATATATAAATATTTTTATTTATATATCAAATATAAATAAATTAATATAATCTAATAACAGATAGTATTAAAAAATAATATTAAATAATATTAGTATTTACTGTGTACTAATCCTAGTCCTATTAGGATTAGTACTCCTTAATCCTAGTCCTATTAGGATTAGTGCTCCTTCCTATATCTCCCATGTATTCCCTTATTAGGTTAACACTTCAATACAATCAATATTCCTTCATAATCCAACCCTACTTATTTTCAACATCAAATTTCCCTTCATACCGTTAGTTGGAAAACAATTGACGGTGTTCATATGAACACATCAGATTGTAGTTAGCTTTAGATTACTTGTCATTTGCTGTAAACAGCTACACAATGATAATACATTACTTTACTAGTTCTTAGAAAATACTAGGATAGTGACCTTGATAACTCTTCTAGTTTTGGTAGTTATCTTTGAATTGAACTTGTTTGTTTTAATAAGTATTACTTTATTCTTAAAATGCTTCTATAAGTTCTTATAATTTGTATGTTTATATTATTGTAGTCACTAATATATATTTCATAAACTTCTAATATTTTAATGATTTTTTTTGATCGAGAACAATTTTTATCGAATGAATCCTTTTGTATGTATTTTAATTAATTTAATACTAATATTAAATACCAATAAAAAATAAAATAAAATTTTAATAGTTGTTTTATGTCAAGTGTTATATATCAAATTGTAACTTCTCCTTCCTTCAATCCTTTACAGTATTCAATTCAGTATTTAATCTAGAGATTATTAATAAATTAAAAAGAACACAAAAGTATTATATTGATTGTTAATGTAATGAGTAAATTATTAGATTCCTTATAAAATTTATGTAATTGAGTTAGGATTAAGAATTAATTTTACATATATAATATCAAAAGAGCCCGTCTCACTCAATATTGGGGTCCCAAAAAATAAAAAAAATTGCCCAAAAACATCTCATGCCCGGTGAGATGGGTGTTATGACTTATGAACCAAAAGTTTAATTTGTCATTTTGATATTTACCGTAAAATCTCACTAAATTAATACTCAGTTAGTTAATAATTTTTCTAAGATAATAATCATGCTCCCATTAATATTATAAATTAATAATACTTTAAAAGTATAAATATATCTAAGGAAATTTAGTGAAATATGATTTTATTATGTATTGTTTTTGTTAAAATTTAAATTTAGTTGAAGCTCATCTCTAATTTTTTTCATTGCATTTAAAAGTTTCGATATTATTTTTTCTTATTGCAACATAAAATTGTGAGGATTTCTAGATGCAAGTGTTTCCTTACATGTAACTGGTTCCAGATATATTTTATCATCTTTAACTTTATCATCAATATTGTTTTTCCAATGATATCTACAATTTGTCCTAAGCTCTGAACCTCTGAATATGTATTATTTTCACTCAATCAATAGGTTATTAACGTTAATGTTATTGCGATAACCTAGATCATTAATAATGACCTCAAGTTCATGAATGAAGTTCTCGCAAGTGGGTTCTTTCAAATTCTTTGAAATTTCATCTCTGAACAATTTTTTGGTGTCTAAATACTCTGTAAATTAATAAATATTATCAATTAAATAATACCTCTAAAAAATAATATTTTCATATATTAATTTAAAGAAATTTTACAATATAGTTTATGAAATTTCATTCGGACATCTCAATATAATTAAAATAAATATTTTAAAAAATAATATGTATTAAAGTTGCTTTGCTATATATATTCTTTGTTTTGTTCTTTATTGTAGTTTCTCCCTAATGTTTCATTATTACGACTTTTGAGTTTTCAGTGAAAAACTTGAAAACGTCAGTATGTTGGCATGGATGGCTCGTGTTTTTGGAGGGATAGCATCAGAGGGGCATTTTCATTTTTACTCTCATGGTCCAATTTTAAGAGATTAACTAATTTCAGGAATGAATTTGACACTTTATCATAAAAATAATATATGTACTATAAAATAAGGTGGTAATTTTTATTTAAATGTAGATACATGAGTTCTATGTGACATAATTCACATAAGACACCACGTATGATATAAATTGTCATATAGGATGTCATATAAGATGTGCGTATCTATTTGTTCATTTAATATAAATTAAAGTATCTACCTATACATTCAAAGTTAAAGGATATAAATATAAAATAACGCTAAAATTAAACGATATATTTATATATTATGTGATAATTATTTTTTGAATGAATAAATACCCTAAATGTTATTTAATTTTACTTAAAGCGAGGATGATAATTCTTTCAAGTGTATTAACGGGTCGTTTGACTATAAGAATAAATAGTTTTAGATAAAAGAATAATCGTGGAATAAAATTTGGTGTTTTGTCTGGTTGTCATGTTTGGAATAATCTATCTCATCATTTATATGATAGTGATGAAATAAGTTATCTCACATACATGGTGGAATAAGTTATCCCAAGATAATTAATTCTGGAATAACTTTTTTCCAACAAAACGACTAGGGTCGGAGCCAACCTTATGTTAGAGGGTTCATCCGATCCCCTCGGCAGAAAATATTACTATTTATACATAGTTAAAAATATATATATATATATATATATATATATATATATATTAGATTCGAACCCCATCATTTAGTTTGAGTATTTAATTCTTCAAATTTTGAATCTCTTTCTTAAAAATCATTACTTCATCCCTGCAAACAATCCCTAAGAGATCGTTTAGTACGCTACATTAAAATATTTGGTCCATATATTATGTATACTAATTATTTAGAACTATATTTGGTAGAATTTTTGGCCTATGTACAACTAATACATGACTTAGTTATACCTCATACATGGTATTATAGGATGTATTACTAATACCTTCATTTGAAGGTATTAATAATACATATGATATAATACCATGAGATAAGTCCATGTAAAGACAAAAATATCCCTCAAATCATTTTAATTATTTTATTTATTTTCTTGATTTATGTTTTTATATTTGTACTAGTAAATTATTTAAATAAATTATCTGACAAATTATTTAGAGAGAGTTGCGTGTTACTAAATAAATCCAACACAAATTAATACAATATTTGAAATGTGAGTTGTTTAATATCAAAAAATTGTTTGTTCTAATTATTTGTGTTCTGAACAATTTATAAAATTGCATACATATTACAATTACAACTTACAATTTTTACGTGTAAATATAGATAGTTTATTCAATTTTACTATTATTTATCGTCTTTTCAATTTTAAAAGTTATCAGTTTATCTGTTCTTTTTAAAAAAAATTAAAAGTCAACATCTTGTAAGTGATCAATTTACTGAGATTACAATTATTTGTTCTTAAGTAATTTAAGTGAAAAAAGAGTAAACATGACAAAAGAAATTGTTCTTTTCATAGTTAGTTAGAAGACCATAAAGAATAATATTACCGGATATTATTTACCTTAATCTAATTACATAATGATTAAGAGATATAATGGAAAAGAAATTTTTTATAAAATTTTAATCCAAACACAAAAAAAACAATGAATCAAATCCTTAATAAAAATAAATCCTATAATATTAATTTCTACGTTATTATATTTTTGTACCAAACTGATATAATAATGAGTCTTATTGATTAAAGATTGTACATCCGATATATATAGAGAAAACATGAATAAATAATTACACATGAGTCACATAATTTGTGCTAATTATAGTTACTCCTATTATCCCCCCTCAAGCTGATCCACGGATACGAGGGGAAGCTTGGTAGCGAGGTAATGAAACGCAGCCGGTGGAAGAGGTTTGGTAAGTAAGTCTGCAAGTTGTTCGGAAGAAGGAACATGATGTGTGCTCATAGTACCAGCCATGACCTGTTCACGAACAAAGTGGCAGTCAGACCCAACATGCTTCATACGATCATGAAGGACTGGATTCTTTGTAACACAAATGGTGGACTCGTTGTCACAATAAATCTTTGGCCGAAAGGGAGGAAGACCAAGTGCATCCGTAATGTGATGAAGCCACATGGCTTCAGCAACTCCAGCCGCCATAGCTCGGTATTCGGCTTCAGTGGAAGAGCGAGATACCCGTGTTTGCTTTTTGGTGCACCAAGAGATTAAATTTGGTCCAAGAAACAGTAGGTACCCGGTGGTGGAGCGACGATCATCCTTGTCGTTCGCCCAATCAGAGTCGGAGTAGACGGAGAGCTCTAGATTCCCTTTAGTAAAAAGAAGTCCACGACGTAAGCTGCCCTTTAGGTAACGAAGAATCCGTTTTAATGCCTGAAAATTTTGTTCAGTTGGAGCGTGCATGGATTGAGAGACACGGTTGACAGCATATTGAATGTCTGGACGAGTAACAGCTAGATAGTGGAGACCACCCACTATGCTTCGATAGAGGGTCGGATTGTCGAATAGACGACTGTCGGAGGTGGATGGTGGACGGACAGCCATTGGAGTGGGTGCAGTTTTAGATTCAGCCATTCCTGCCCGAGTGAGAAGCTCCTCAGTGTATTTTGACTGATGAAGTAGGAGACTGGAGGAGGTACGAAGTACTTCAATGCCAAGAAAGTAATGTAGAGGGCCAAGATCTTTCAGCTGAAAATTTTGATGCATGGATTTAGTGATGGTGGAGATAAGAGCAGATGAGCTGCCGGTAATCACAATATCATCAACGTAGAGAAGAATTATGACTAGGCCATGAGGATGCCGGAGAGTGAATAAACTTGTGTCATGAGTGCACGTTCGGAAGCCAATATCCTGCAGAAAAGAAGAGAAGCGATTATACCAAGCACGGGGGGCCTGCTTGAGGCCATAGAGGGACTTTTTGAGCTTGCAGACAAGATGTGGATGGCGAGAATCAACATAGCCAGGCGGCTGATCCATATAAATGTCCTCGTCGAGAGTGCCATGGAGAAAAGCATTGCTCACATCGAGCTGGTGTAAGGGCCAGTCATTATGAAGAGCGAGAGACAAGACTAGACGGATAGTCTGCTGCTTGACGACTGGGCTGAAAGTTTCTTTATAGTCAATGCCATACTCTTGATGATAACCCTTCGCAACTAGTCGAGCTTTGTAACGAGAGATGGATCCATCGGCATTACGTTTGATGCGGTACACCCACTTGCAACCAATTGGTTTTCGATGTCTGGGTGCTGGCACCAATTCCCAAGTATGCTGATTAATAAGAGACCTGTATTCATCATCCATAGCCTGACACCAAAGGGGGTTGGTAGATGCTTGTTTGTAGGTAGTAGGTTCAGAGGGAGCAAGTGAAGTGGTGGTGTAGACTTTGGGCTTGAAAATGCCGGATTTGGAACGGGTTTGCATGTGATGTAAAGGGGTTAGGGGTGGAGGAGGTGTTGTTTCGGCTGGTGGAGATTGTTGGTGAGGAGGAGGTGTTGTTTCGGCTGGTGGAGATTGTTGGTGAGGAGGGTTGAAAGTTGGTGGGATGGGTGGATTGGGGGTGGTGGGTGATCCAGATGGGATGAGAGGGTTGGGATTGGGTGGTGTGTGTATGATGGATGGGGTAATGGATGCCGGTACAAGGCCATGTGAGCTCGGTGGAAAGATTGGAATAAGACCAAGTGGGTTGGACGTGGCATTGACGGAGCTTAACCGGGGATAGGGAAAATCCTCCTCGATAAAACGAACATGACGAGAGACATATGTTTTTTGAGAGATGGGTTCAAAACATTTGTATCCTTTTATGGTGGGATGGTAGCCTAGAAAGATGCATGGTGTAGACCGGGGTTGAAGTTTGTGTTGAGTGTGAGGGCGTAGCCAGGGATAGGCAAGACAACCAAATGGTCGAAGATGAGTGTAATCTGGACGGTGTGTGTATAGACATTCATAGGGAGAGGTGTTAGAGAGGGAGGATGTGGGCATGCGGTTGATGAGATAGTTGGCAGTGGCCAACGCCTCAACCCAGAAAGGTGCAGGGAGATGAGACTCATGAAGAAGAGTGACGACGGTTTCAATGAGGTGACGGTGTTTGCGTTCGGCAACACCATTTTGTTCAGGAGTATAGGGGCAAGATGTGTGATGAACAATGCCAAGAGATTGGAGAAAAGAGCCAAAGGCATTGTTTAAAAATTCTTTTCCATTGTCACTGCGAAAGATTTTGATGTTGGAGTTGAATTGGGTTTTGACCATGCGTTCAAAATTTACAAAAACCGAATATGCTTCAGATTTGCGTTTTAAGGGATAAAGCCATGTAAATTTACTATAATCATCAACAAAACATATATAGTAACGAAAACCATTAAAGGAGGAGATGGAGGTTGGACCCCAAACATCAGAGTGTATTAATTCAAATGGCGCTGTGGCCTTAGTATTAGATAAGATAAACGGTAAACGACTCGATTTGGCTACAGAACATGACTCACAATGGTCCTTAGTGGAAAAAGAAAAACCTAAGACAGACAAAATGGACTTAGTGACTGCGGCACATGGATGACCAAGTCGGCGGTGCCAGGTTGAAGAACGAATGGCTTGATTAGCAACTGATGAAGATGAGATTGACGCAGATAGCTTGGAAGGAAGAGTGTATAGACCTTGCTCACAACGGCCCTTGTACCGGATCTGTTTGGTTAAATTGTCCATGATCTGAAAATTATGGGCATTGAAAAGAAGAGTGCAATTATTTTCTTTGGTAAACAGATAGACAGACAGAAGATTAGATGTGAGGGATGGGACGTGATGTAACGTGGATAATGAGAAAGTACCTGTGGGAGTGTATACAAAGCCAGAACCTGTATTGGAGATGGGTAAAGATTGTCCATTACCTACAGTGATTGTGTCGGCGCCGGAATATGAAGTGGGATTATGGAGTTGAGAGTAATCAGGCGTCACGTGAGAATTTGCACCAGTATCCAAATACCAATCACTTGAAGAGTTGCTTGTAGATGCATGCATCGCACGAGTGCCGCCATTTGCTGCAGGAGCAGATTGCTCATCATAGCGGTACCAACATACGCGAGCCACATGGCCTCGCTTTTCACAGATTTGGCACACGGGGAGGTCACGATTGGAGGATGGAGTGCTGCCTCCACCGCGTCGATTTTCCAGGTCTGGTCTGCTGCGGCCAGAACTGCCGCTGTGGACGAAGGGCTGCTGGCGTCCTCTGCCGCCGCCACGCTGTGCGCCGCGTCTGCCTGGACGGCCGCCACCACGCTGTCCAGCCGCGTAAAGGGCAGTGTGGATTGGCTGAGCTGTCGAGTCGGCGAGGGCCAATTTGGATTCCATGGCAAGGTTTAATTCTTCTGCATTCAACCAGCCCGAAATTTGATTTAGTGTGAGAGGGCCATCGTGATATCGGATATGCTGTTTTAAAGAGGAAAATTCAGCAGGCAGGCCCCGAACAACAGCATTGATGACATCTCGTTCAGGAACAACTTCATTAAGGGCATCAAGATCAGAGATAATCGAGGCTGCTTCATCCAAATATTGGACCATGGTGCGAGTGCCCTTGCGAAGGGTGTGAAGACGATCACGCAACTGAAAAACATGGGCTGTAGATAGAGAATTAAAACGGGTAGCAAGAGCATTCCAAAGAGCCCCAGAAGTAGCAAAACCACGAGCGTACTTCTGAATTTGCGGGCTAATCACAGCGAGAAGACATGCATGAATTTGAGTATCGATAAGGGACCACGACATATGGTCGGGATTTGGTGCTGTCGAGGTTTTACCATCTTTGTCCGTGACGGTTACATTGACTGGCGGTACTATGCCGGTGCCGTCGACCCAACCAAGAAGAAGATGTGCGGAGAGCGCCATCTTGACGCTATTCGACCAGGCTGGATAATTATGATCGATTAATTTTTCTGGGATGAGATTGTGAAGATTGCGAAGGAACAATTTCACACCTGAGGGAAGGGTGGCAAGGGGATCGGCTGCCATTGTTGATGAAGAGAGGCAGCCGAAAATTTTTTTTTGTTGCTGTTGATCGGCGGCAGCAGCAGCAAGGAAGAAGAAGGTTAGGGTTTTTTTTTTTTTTTTTTAGGTTTTGGAAGAGTTTAACCTTAGCTCTGATACCATGATATAATAATGAGTCTTATTGATTAAAGATTGTACATCCGATATATATAGAGAAAACATGAATAAATAATTACACATGAGTCACATAATTTGTGCTAATTATAGTTACTCCTATTACAAACAACCCCTAGGATATGCAATAAGTTTATTACAACAGAATAAGTGAAGTAAAAAAAAAAAAAGCATTGGTAGGATGCTATCCTAACACAATGATGTGAATTTGAATTAGTAAAAAAAACGGAGATAAAGAATCGTCCAAACAAGGTGTAAGAAAACGAGTGAGGGGATGATGATGTATTCATTCATCCGCGTGTACAGGCAGTTGAAAATGGCGGCTCCGGTAGGCAACTTTCCATGGGCTGGACAATTTAAAACTTGTAACAATGATTGAATTCTCCCTTCCTTTTTACTCTATGCTCCATCTCTTCCACTTTCTCTCCATTAATGCCTAATCATCTTCAATAATATCACTTCACCCATCTGGATCCTGACCAATCTATACCAATTACCACGTACAACTATAGCTAATGTATTCAAATTCTTGTTAATTAATACGAAATGGGTCATCATCATAACAACCATCATAGCCATCACCACTCCACCGCCACTGATGGCGTTCCACAGAGGGTCAATAGTCCACGATTTTCTGGACCAATGACTCGAAGAGCTCATTCTTTTAAGAGAACCAATAATACTAACCAAAACGCCCAAAATACTGGTGCTGGTAGTAGTAATAGTACTTCTACTTTGAATACTCATCATGAGATTGATGTACCGCTTAACTCACCCAGATCTGAAACTAATGCGAGTATTGCTGATGAGTATGAGATTTCAGGAGAAAAGAAGCACACCCATTTGAGTAATGTTATCCAAAGGGTGCATTTGAGGAAAAAGTTGGAATCTTTGACTGTCGATTTTGGGTTTGGATTGGAATTGAAAGGAAGGAAGAAGTTGGGGCACTGGATGTTCTTGGTGTTTTGTGGGTTCTGCTTGTTTATGGGTGTTCTCAAGTTTTGTGCATATGGATGGTTTGGATCTGCTATTGAAAGAGTTGCGTACAGTCAGGTTATTTTTTAGTTCTGGAAATGGAATTTTTCACTCCTCATTTGTTTTTCCTTCAAAATTTGGTTTGTTTTTGGTTGTTTTCCAAGATCAATTGGAGCTCAATATTTAAGACTTAGTTTTGAATGATTAAATATTAACTGTAACACTTTCTGTTCTTCTGGAGGTATTTGCTTCTCAGTAGTGGTCAACTTTTTTTTTGGCTATTAATAGTATGCTTGCCTGTAGTAAACCTTAAATCTAGTTGGTTGTTCACATGATATGGTCCTGAATATATCCATTAAATAATTCCTACTGATTTTTGCAACAAAGACAGTGGGGATGTGGCACAACAGTGTGTATTGTCTTTGATGCAACTATCAGGCTATAGGTGAAGCATGTAAACTAAAACATATGTTACATAGAGAACGAAGGAAAATGATGAGATAGGCAGATAGATAGCCTTGGGTTCTGTTAGATTTTAATCACGAGTTTCTTTGTTAGCCAGGTCTCTGTTTTGAAAATGCAAACTAATGATTTTGCTGTTCTGCTTTCTACTAATATCAAGACTAGTTGCATCAGTAAATTATGTTTCTTCAAATGTTCGACATTGCCCAACAGGATTCATATGACTCACTGGTCAGTCTAAGGGATCAGAGCACTCATACCTATAGACATATGGATGGAGATACCAAACATAGTGGAGAACGGAATCATTTGGAACAGACTCTAAGTATGGTTGCATCGGGTGTTGTTGGTAACCAGAATAACATCCTAGATGTAAGTTCTATCACAAATCTTCCAGCTTGTTAACTAAAGGAAGTATCACATCTAAATGTTGTTCTCTTTTTCCCTTTTCAGTATTCAGAAATATGGTTGCAGCCTAACAGTGAAAATTTCACTCAGTGCATTGAGCGGACAAAGAGTCAGAAACGTAAACACCTGAACAACTGAAATTCATTTTTATTCAGCCTATTAACTTTTTTTACCTTATCCTCATCCGTTTTGCTTTCTTTGGCAGTTGTAGATGCAAAGACAAATGGTTACCTTCTGATAAATGCAAATGGTGGCTTAAATCAGATGAGATTTGGGGTCTGGTTGTTATAGGTTTCATGCTTCAGTTCCTTTTGTTAAAGATTCCTATTATCTCCATCTGATAAACAAATAATTCTAGAATGCAGATCTGTGATATGGTAGCTGTTGCTAAAATCATGAAGGCAACACTTGTACTTCCTTCCCTTGATCATACATCCTACTGGGCAGATGAAAGGTGCTCTGCTTTTACCACTTCATTGAAATCATATTCATTATGAAATGGTTATTTTGATAGGCAAACGTTATGGAAGATACCCACCACCCACAGCACATACTTTAGTTAGTTTGAATAACCAAAATTACATGTATCATGTGTGTTGGATTGTTTTTCACCCTAGTAGTTTCTTGTTGATCCTTTTGTGTAATGTGTACTGACTGCACCCTACTTAGCTGACCCATTCTTGTATAAAACTTATAAAGATCATTAGCCATATGTAGTGCTCAAAACTATAAGATATGGGGCCCTTGTGAATGGACAAGAAGTCTAGCATCAATGAACAACATAGAGTCCTAAGTTTAGGACTGTGGTTACAGGTGCTTCTACTTATGAAGTTCACAGTCTCATATGTCTGGAGCAGAATGAGAATCCTGGGATTCTACCGTAAATAGATGATCTTTGGCAAGTGCATTAGTTGATGTTGAAGGGGAAGCTTTAGTCTTTAGATGATTCTTAGTTTGTCATATACATGGTTGATGGTGGTCCCGTGTTGAAGCACTTATGTGCTAACAAGTTCATGCTTCTAGCTTCGAGAGAAACTTTCATGATATACCTGGGAGAAGAGAAGAAAAACAATTAAGTGAAGGAAAAAAATCTCTTTTTTTTATGACATTGAAAGTATAAAGGGTGTATTTAGGAGAGTCATTACATAAGACTTGAAGTTTGTCAAAAAGACTTGAAGTTTGTTCCACTGTTCTCAAAGTAATCATTGAAGGTGAAATGAGGTAGAATGGGTGAATCCACCGTCTGATGGTCTTTAAGAGAGTCATGTCAGGTTAAAGACAAAGCGGTAGTCATTCTTTTCTGTGATTTTATGACCAATAAACAAGCGAGGTTAATGTTCTTCAAGGTTCAAGACCACAATGTTATCTGAGTTTGCAGTTACATTACCAATTATTGACTGCGGATGCTATTCTTTATGGAACCTTTTCTTGATATACGTTACACAATTATGCTCACGATAAGAGAAAGAGTGTCTTGTTACTTGATGAATGGAAGCATGTCTCCAGGGCTGAGACTGATAAATCAGTTTAGGATGCATGTTGAGAATCTAGCGTTAGATGGCATGATTTATGAAGGATGCAATGATGGAAAAATCCTCCCTCAAAGGATGATGGTGAAGAACGAGCCTAATACTCAATTTTCTTACAGGTTTATTAGCCTAGAAATCAGTTGGCTAGTAGTGATGACACTTCAGGTTCGGGAAACTTAAAACAGAAGTTGTAAGAAAGAAATGTTAACTTAGGCATCACAATTTCGATTTTGGAGGATCTCCTTTAAGGTACAAGACGTTGAGGCAGTTGAAAGAGTCTCGTCATTGGGCTGCTACTTTTCTCTTTTTGTTGGGTAACAATTGTGTGTGCAATATGCTTTTGAGAAATCTTCCCAGTATACCATATGGGAAGCCACTTAACACAATATGACAGTAGTGTATTTAAATTCCACTGCTGCCCATATTAGGTTTTTATATCCAATTTTTAAATTGAAATTCCATTGTATACCACCATCATAGGAAAAACGCTAATTCCTACCTTTTTAAAGGGATTTTGTTTTAATTATACCCTCAGGTCCAATTTCAACCATTTATACCATCAATTTCTCTCTACTCATAAAAAAAACTTTACTCACAACAAAATCGGTTAAATTCAAACCCAGTTTCCCTATATCTCTTAAATATTTCACGCAAAAAAAATCGAAAGGACGTACGTTCCCCAATTTTTGACTCTTCATTCAGTATTCAAATCAGCTCTACTATATTCAGATAAAGCTATTATCAAAACAACCCCATTCAAATAAAAATTACAATATAACAAACCGAACTTACCAGTACTCAAATAAAATTTACAATATAACAAACCAAACTTACCAGTACTCAAATACTTCTCTTTCCCACATTCTCTTCTACATGCATTATATATGGCGTTCTATTTTCTTCTTGAAGCAATTCCGAGTCCTCCATGGAAAATTTTAAATGACAGATTGTTTGTTCTACACAAAAAGAATGGCGCAGAACACAATGTATGAAAAAAATATCACCTAATAGATGAAAAGTCTGATTGTGGATAAAATAGATAGAGTAAGATGTAGCCCCATGGGAGCAACTTGTCTAGAAAAACCTACAAATGCGTCCTACCAATGCAGAATTGGCTAAAATAGGGGATAATGGGGAAAACGGTCCATATATGGGATAGCTACTATTTGAGGATAGGTTTTAAACTTGTAAGATAACTTCTAACATTATTATTATCACAACAACATACTCAGTGTTATCCCACCAGTGGGGTCTTGGGAGAGTTGTGTGTATGCAAACTTTACCCCCTACCTTGGAAGATAGAGAGGTTTGTTTTTGATAGACCCTCGGCTCAAGTAAACACATTTACAAAGCAGTTCAAATGACTAAATCAGTGGGAGTGAAGAAGCCCAGAAAAAATGCTAAAGAACGCATGACAAAGCATCCTTAAGAAGGAATCTTCACTACAACAACAACAACAAACCCAATGAAATCTCATAAAGTGGGTACGGAGATGGTAAGAGTATATGCAGCAGACCTTACCACTACCTCTCTAAGGGAGAGAGACTATTTCCAAATAATCCTCATTTCAAGCAAATCAAAGTAGTAATTAAAAAGAAAACATGATAGCTAATCGCAAAGTAGTGCAGAGCATATATGCAAGGAACTGTAACAAACAACAAGGTGCAGTCACCTAAACACAGTAAACTACAGATGATGATCAAAAATCCAAAATCAAAGACTACATGAATATGCTAATACTACTAATCGACACAGAGCTCCGAACCCCCAATTAGATAGAGACAAGAACATGCTAGTAATAATAACAAACTCTCAACTGCCTAACTAACCCTCTACCCTAATCCGTGTTCTCCATAATCTCCTATCTAAGATCATGTCCTCGGGGCGTGTCATGTCCTGTCAAATCACCTCTCCCTAAAACTTTTTTGGCTCAACTCTACTTCTCATGTAACCATTCCTAGCTAATCTCTCACACCTCCATATTGGGGCATTCATGCTTCTCATCTTCACATGACCGAACCATCTCAGCCTCACTTCCCACATATTGTCCTTCATCGACACCACTCCTACCCTGTCCCTCTCCTAGTATGCCCATACATCCTTCTCAACCTTCCATTTCCACAATTTTCATCTTCTAGACACGAGAGTTCTTCATTGACCAACAGTTCGCTCCATACAGTATAGCCAGTCTAACCACCGCTTTTTAGATTCTTTCAGCTTTGGTGACACATTCTTATCACACAAGACTCCTCATTAGATTTAGTTTGTTGTTTCCAACCTTAAGCTTAACATTATCTCCGCCGCTAGTCTTGTTGATTAGAACTATGTCATTTGCAAATGACATACATCATGTCACCTCACCTTGGATTCGTTGAGTCAATTCATCCATCACCAAGAAATAAAAATGGTCTAAGAGATGATCCCTTGTGCAAGATCACAACTAGAAAGTGTTCTAAGTCCACACCTACTGTTCATATCTAGGTCGTGGCTCCAGCACATGCCCTTAATCTCCATAGGGATCCCTTTAGCCTCCGGGCGTAGACAAGGTGATCCCATGTCACCATTCCTATATATCTTAGCTATTGAAGGTTTTAATCACATGCTTAAAATAGCCAAAAGAAATAGGTGGATCAGAGGCTTTGGTTCTCATACTAATAAGGGCAGTGCTATGGAGATCAGTCCCCTTTTTTATGTAGATGACTCACTTGTCTTCTGTGATGCATACGTAGATCAAGTCAGACATGTAAGGGTTATCTTAGCAATTTTCGAAGGCATTTCTAGAGTTACATGTCAACTGGCACAAGAGTTTTATCTTCCCTGTTAACCAAGTGAATAATTCAGAACTCTTTGCTGAGACTCTGGGATGTCAGATAGCATCACTACCTACCAAATAGCTTGGGATGCCATTGGGTGCAAAAAATAAAGAGCTTGAAATATGGAGTGAAATACTGGGGAAGTGTGATAAGAAACTAGCGAGGTGGAAGAGCCAATACCTATCACTGTGGTGGTGGTGGGGAGGGGGGGTTGGGGGGTTGGTAGGTTGACCCTTGTCAAATATGTGATGAATGCTTTTCCTACATACATGATGAGCTTGTTTCTAATACGAAAAAGCATTGAGAAGATTAACAGATTAAGGAGGTCCTTCTTATGGCAAGGAAATAAGGAGAAAAGAGTTTATAATCTGATTAAGTGGGATTCACTAGACACTAAAGAGAAATCAAGAGGGCTTGGGCATGAAATATCTCAGCATACAGAGTGAATGCTTACTTCAAAAATTGCTTTGGAGGTTTTGCACAATGATATGGCTTTGTGGAGAAGGTTTATTGAAGATAAATATGGTTTGCAAAGCTAGTGGACCACTGAGAAGGTCATGGGCACCTTTGGATGCAGTGTTGGGAAGACCATCAGGAGGTTGTTGCATTAGTTTTACAACAACATTTCCTTCCAAGTGGGTAATGGAATGAGAGTTGATTTCTGGAGTGAGCATTGGGTGGGGGAAGATAACTTGAAAAGTCTTTTCCCCCATCTTTGCATTCTGGTCTCACAAAGGAATACCTCAGTCTCAGGTGTGGAGTCCCCAGAGTTGGAATTTGATCTTTAGAAGAGCACTGGAAGATTGGGAAGTGACAAAGATTGTTAGACTTCTCCATGTTTTGAGTAGTTTCTCAGGTATTGCGACTAATGTAGACAATACTATTTGGTCACTACACAATAAAGGAGCCTTCACAGTGAAGTCATGCTATTGGTGGAGGGATAATAGTCAAGTCAACACAGAATTATAGGTTCAGAAACTAATTTGGAAGGTTAAAAGTCCATTAAAAGTAGCTTATTTTAATTGGTTCGTGGTAAGACTAGAATGCCTAACACATGAAGTGTTACAAGGGAGAGGTTTCCAGATTTGCTCAAGGTGTTATATGTGCAATCAACAAGCATAGGTAAATAATAATCTATTTCTTCATTACAAAGCCACTACAAATCTATGGAACATGTTCCTCTGTATCGTAGGAGTCAGTTGGGTAAGGCCTAAGTCTATTATGGTTTTGCTCAACTGCTGGAATGATATTGGCAGCAGAGAAGCCAATTAAGATTGTTGGAGATTCATGCCAGCTTGTGAGTGATGGACATTGTGGAAGGAGAGAAATTCAAGATGTTTTGAAGGCAAAGGGACCAACAGCCAGGGGACTAGAATCCAACGACTTAGTTTACTTTATTTTTGGTGTAAACAGGATACGGTAGGGGATATAATAGACATAGTTGACTTCAAGGGACAAAGTGCACACGCCATGTGTGGATTGTAAAATGATCCTCATCATTAATTGTTGATGAGTTTTTTGTGAATACAAAGTTACCGTTACTTAAAAAAAAACTCCCCTTAGAACTTTGTCATAAGCCTTTTCTAGATAGATGAACACCATGTGAAGGGCCCTCTTCCTCTCGCTATATTCTATACTAGCCTCCTAAACAGATAAATAACTTCTGTAGTTGAACACTCCGACATGAATCCGAACCGGTTCTCGAAAATAGACACACTCCTCTTCACCCTCATCTCTCCCCCTCTCCCTAACTTTCATAACAACTTGATGCCCTTATGGTTGTTGCAATTCTGAATGTCACTTCTGTTATTGTACAACGGGATCATCATACTCCACTTGCATTTTTATGGAATCTTTACCGTCTGCAAAGCAAGTGATTTTAAACAACTAGTCAACCATTCCATACTTGTCGTGTTTGTGCTCATCCAAAATTCCATCGGAATCTCGTCAGGCCCTACCTCTCTCCCTCTACGCATCCAAATGAATAACATCTTTAACCTCCTCAATCTTTATACGCTTACAATACCCAAAACCACAACACCTTCCGAAGTGCTCCAATCTCCTTCCCCTTTTTCATTCAATAGTTTATGGAATAAAAGTGTCGTCTTCGTCTAATAAGTGCCTCATCTACTAATACTTTTCCATCTTCATCTTGATGCACTTCACTTGGTTCAGGTCTCGATTCCTCCTCTCTCTCATCTTAGCTATCCTATAAAGCTTCTTATCTCCGCTTTTGTCCTCTAGTTCTACACATAAACGTTCAGAAGTTGCTACTTTTTCACCGTAACTGCTACCTTTTCCTCCTTCCACACCATCTTATACCCTTCCTATTCTTCTTCTCCTCCTCATCCTTACTCTCCACCAACTTCGCATATGCCACCTTCTTGACTTCCACTTTTCCTTGGATGTCCCCATTCCACCACCAATCCCCTCGATGCCCACCAAAGTTACCTCTCAAGACTCCCAGCCGGTCCCAACATATATTTAACTGAGGTGTAGTAATGTAGTTATTGTATGGCGTAGCTCAGGGTTTAACTCACTTCGGCAAAGGTAGAGGTTTTGAATCTTAGTCACAAGTTCGTACCCTACGCAAGATGAACTAAGCCTAGTATTTGAGTTTAAAAGGGTAGAGGGGCAGACCCATCATTCTCGAGTTTCGAAGGTTGCGTTGATCCTAGGATTTTGGCTCCAAACAGATTTTTGGGTATCAAATAAAAAAGAAAGAAAGATAGAGTAAGGTCAATTTTACGGAAGAAATAAGATCAGGAAACAGAAAATGAGAATATAACAAATATTGAAGAAAAGCAGAAAAGAAAGGGAAAGAAAAAGAGGAAGAGTCACCTTCTCAAAAAAGAAAAGAAAAGGAAGACTCATAAGATGGGGAAATATATGATGTTCTTCTTCAAAAGAGCTGGTGGGTCCCTCCAGAATTTTGAGTCTTAGGTACAACGAGCACATCCAATCATCTCTTAAGATTGTGGAGGCATCTTTAGCCACATGGAGACTTCTAAAAAAGTTATGTGAGAGAAATAGTGACGGCAAAATGAAGCCCATTTTCACTTGCCTGCCCATATTTAAATAGGTTGAGTGAGTGATAATGATAATGGGTGAAATTTGTGTTCAACCCATATTCAAACTGCGCCAAAATTGGTCACTCATGGGTCTGAGTTGTCTACGGCTAAATCACTCACTGCTGCATAGGTAACTAGTTAAGATTTAATTAATGTGTGTCACTCTTGAGATTTTTGAGGCCTTTGTGTTAGTTGTTTTCCCAAGTTTGATTCAGTCAGTACTTTTTGAGAAGTCTTTTCTTTAACTTCAAAAATAGTTTGCACTGGCATATTGTAGGAAATATATGTCATTATTAGCTCTTCGAGGATACATACATGTTCACGTGCCGTACTCCACCTTCTGAAGCAATTACCTGTAGCTTTTTGCTATCTGCATCCTAAAACATAGACCCTATTTTTCTAATCCTAATTGAATAAATAATTATATTGATTGTAGTGTAACAATGTCTAAAATCATAATTTGAACTGTACAAAAATTAAATAATCCGTCAAAAAACTAGCATCAAGTTTGAAAATTGTATAGAAATACTAACAATATATATTATTTTAAAACGTTTAGCTATTTGGTGACTCTTCAAGGTTATAATATTACTAATTTGATAGTAGCATTACATTGATGTACCTTCATCGGATATATTTTAGTTGTTGCAAACGTGCTACTTATAGGATAAGTTTATTATCAAGGTTTCGGTATTAACAAAAATAATGCTCAAATTCATATCTGGTGATGTATAAAATCTAACAACAGAAGTTTCATAACCCCTATATAAAATGGGTCAATCTTACCCAACCATTTATAAACCTAATTTTATCCCGCTTAAATATGGGTGGGTTGGATTATGACTGTTTTTGCTCAACCTGTTTTCTACCCGCCCATTTGCCACCACCATACATGAATAACAGAGTTGCAGCAGAGGTAGAGAGGTGCTAGTGCCGTACACATTGGTCATCTTAACTTATGAAGCATAAAAACCATCTGCAGCCTACTTCAACCCTCATTAGAGTGGCCAAAGTAGCTACAAAATATAAAAGGCTTGGGTATAGTGTTCTAAACTTGGCGAATCAGTGGTAATGAAAACATGCAGCTGTTGATTTACTAGATATTAATAAATCCAAATGACAGTGTTTGCAGTCAAAGATTGGGCCATTTTTTATCTTCTTGAAGATTGCTTTTATCTTCTTTTCATCTTTCCTTTCTCTGTGTAAAGCATGTGAAATATTTTGTTCTGGGGTTCCCACTGAGACTTGAACCAAGAACTTTTACTTCCATCTAACCGTTTATCACCTCATCTAAAAACACAAACGGGTAGATGCGACAGAATTTGATTTATCTATTTATGCGAACATCGTCCTCCCCACCCCCTCCCCAATGCCAATCAGCAACAATAGAATAAGCAAGGGGCTCGTGATTGTTTTATTCACGAATGCTTTGCATCTATATACTCTTGTTCGATTTAAGTGATAGCTCTAGATGTTTTTTTCATTGACTTGGCTCCCTTTGATCTCTACCTTTGTTTCCTAAATGCAGTGGCTTCAAAGATCTTTTCGATTGGCAGCATTTTATTGAAACTCTAAAGGATGACATCCACATTGTCGAGACATTACCACCAGAATTTGCTGGAACTGAGCCTTTTAACAAAACACCTATATCCTGGTCTAAGGTGAAGTACTTAACTGATTTATATGGGTATTTTTTATATTGATTGTGAGTACTCCTTTGAGTGAAGTATGAAACTAACAACAGATTCCAAATGTTTTGGCGTGGTGATGAGTATCCTGTCATACTTACATGATTCTTATTTGATCAGGTTAGTTACTATAAATCAGAGGTCCTCCCTCTGCTGAAGCAGCACAAAGTAATGTATATTACTCACACTGATTCTCGGATAGCCAACAATGGGATACCCAATTCTATTCAGAAGCTGAGATGCCGTGTAAATTACCAAGCGTTGAAATACTCGGCCCCCATTGAAACTTTGGGAAGAATTTTGGTTTCGAGGATGCGACAAGATGGCAATCCTTATCTTGCTTTGCATTTAAGGTCAGTCGCAGCCTCTTTCTCTCATAGCTGTTAGAGCTATAGTGACATACAACTCTATTGTTGTTTGTGTCATTGCTTTTGATTGATGCTAGGATTATAAAATGAAACAGTGCGAGTCAAACATCTCTTAGGATAAAAAAGAGGAGGAAAAATTCTGGATGCCACTTTTCATTTGAAGGATCAGGCCAGTTGATGTACCACACATGCCATTCATTATGTTAGCTTAGTTTGATTCTTCATTTGAATCAAAATACATTAAGAAATGGCTACTAGACCACGTCATGCCTGCATCATTACGCTTATGTTAGCTCTCTGTATATCACTGTAATTGAACTAGGTGACAAAATTATCTAAGTTATGTAACTTTGAGGTCATTATTTTTGCAGGATTAGTATTCATACTTTGATGCTTTAATTGGTCACAGTTATCTTAGTTTTACTTCTAATCTTAAATAGGACCATTGCACTCTTAAAGCAATGGCTTTGACTGAACTTCTTTTTGTAGCTGCAGAGTTGTCATATCAGATAAATGTAGTTCAGTTTGTTTCCCAATTATTTTGATGGATATAAAGTCATGTGGATGATACATTGCATAAATTATAATGCTGATGTCTCTTAGCAGAGTCTGTTAAAACTGTTGTTCTGAATCCTTTTCACATAAGCAGTTTATGATGCTACTTGCAGATACGAGAAGGATATGCTTGCTTTTACAGGCTGCAGTCATAATTTGACAGCAGAAGAGGATGAAGAACTCCGTAGCATGCGTTATGAGGTTGGCCATTGGAAGGAAAAGGAGATCGATGGTGCAGAAAGAAGAAAGCTTGGTGGTTGCCCGTTGACCCCCAGGGAGACTGCCCTTCTGCTTAAGGGGCTGGGATTTCCACCCAGTACAAGGATTTACTTGGTGGCTGGTGAAGCATATGGGAATGGAAGCATGCAACCTCTTCTGGAGAATTTCCCAAACATCTTTTCCCATTCAACTCTTTCAACAGAGGAGGAATTGAACCCTTTCAAGAATCACCAAAACATGTTGGCTGGTTTGGACTATGTTGTTGCTCTTCAGAGTAATGTTTTCGTTTACACATATGATGGAAATATGGCCAAGGCAGTGCAAGGTCATAGGCGCTTTGAGAACTTCAAGAAGACTATTAATCCGGACAGGTAATTATTCTTGCCATCTGCCTATTCCATTGTTCTCTGGCTAGTCAGATTTTCTGTTAAACTATGAGAATGCAATATTCCCAAATCAAAGCACTTCCGTCAGCCTAACTTTTGGAATCTAACCTTCCTTTTGCAGGATGAATTTTGTAAAGCTAGTTGATGAACTCGATGATGGTATGATCTCGTGGAAGAAATTCAGCTCCAAAGTAAAAAAGCTTCACGAGACTCGTTCTGGGGCTCCTTATATGAGAGAGCCAGGTGAATTCCCGAAGCTGGAAGAGAGCTTTTATGCTAATTCCCTTCCTGGCTGTATATGTGAGAAAACCCACAGATAGCAAAGTTTGAACACAAAGTACGTAGTCTCTTGATCCCGTTGGAGTTCAGCTTGGGACATTATGGGAGGTATTGCCATGCATATATTCTAAGAGCATGTTGATTGAGTCTCTACTAAAGAATTCATCTCATTGGGACTTCTCCCTGTTTAGAAACAGGTGACTTGTATATATGCAGACCATCAAGGTCAAATTCAGCATTTTGCTGCTGGTGCAGAGTCAAGTATACCGTTCATCCATACAAAGACATTAGTCCTTTTGTTAATTGGACATTTTACACGATAATTTATTGGCAAGGAGGATGGTGCTGCCAATATCCACATACGGCAGTGTATGCACCCTGCAGAGCCAAATGATAAGTTTTGTTGGTGGTTGATATAGAATGTATTGTTTCTTGAGATACACATGACCAAAATTACATTGTTAATCACATTTTTTCTGGCCTCCTTTCTATTGAATTGCTTGAGATGAGCTTAAATGCAGTGACATTGTCATTGAAGATTCATCTTCACTTAGCTGACTCTAACTTGTGTGAGAGTGAGACTGAGACTGAATTGTTTCTGTTGAATAGCCATACTTGTAAAAGTTATCAGATTGAAATTCTTTTGACTGTCTTCATGTTTTTTCACTCTTTCATTGCTGCAAAACTTGATTCTTTTGACAGTCTTTATGATTTTTTCACTCTGAAATGTGTTGTACAACTGCAGTTGTATGTGAATTCTTGCAACATGTTTTCAGTGATAGTGATACTGCCAAATACATATGGAATACTTTTGGTCACTCCCTTGGAATTAATCCAATGGGGAGATGTTAAAAGAATTTTCAGTACTTGGTGGAACTTAAGCACCACCAACAGTGTACATAGTATATCCCTATTTGTATTTCTTAGGTTATCTGGAAAAAAAACTGGACAACTTATAAATATGCCGATCATAAAAAAATTGTGACTTCAAGTGTGGAGGTGCATATCCTGTGGAGTATCAAGGCAGCCATTTGCACTGCCTTTTTCAAACTGTGACACAACAGGTACATGGGGTGAACTTTGTTCAAGAATTCAAAGGTACAAAGTCAAGTCAGGTGGATGGAATCCGAGATAGGTAAGATGCAAGCCAACACAGATGGGAGCTTCATCTATGAAAACTCTAGAGCTGGCGTAGGAGTAATCATTAAGGATGCTAGTGGTAACACTATCATGGCATTCTCAATGCAAGACCAACAATCAAGCTGAAGCTATGACAACATTGTATGTTACCAGATGGTGCAAGAAAGCTGGCTATAACAAATATGACTTGGAACTTGATTCTATGGTAGTGGCCAACATGATCATAACCAAGGATACCAAAACCTTGAACATATTTCCCACTGCTATAGAGAAGCCAACCAAATAATTGATTTTTTTGCTAAACAGGCCTCTTCAAGTGGAAGTCGTACCTTCAATTATTCTTTTCATCAATTTCCTAAATAGGTGAATGGACTCGTTCTAACTTAGCGTAAGGAGAAGATACGACAAATGTAATTCTTTTGTTAGTTGAACCATTGTTTCTTTTGCTTATAGTATGAAAGTTTATGTCACTTTAGCCTTTATGCAGATTGTTTAGTTTATCCTCATTGTTCTCTATCAGAGGTTAGGTGCATGTCCCCTCTACTTTTATAACTTTTTGGATTTAATAGACATGGTAGGGGTCAAGCCTAACCCCCCCACCCCCCAATTAAAGTGATGGCTTAATTTTATTTTTACTTTAAAAAAGAACGGGCAATTACAAGTGCAGTAAAAGGAACTCAAACTGCATCATCCCTAGCTGGGGAAGGCTTAGTTACCTCCAATTCCAAATATAACTACCATTACTTTTCCTCAAATATAGTCTGACATTTTCTTTACAGTAACACACACTAAAGGAGGCAAACTTGTAAAGAAGTTTCTTCAATTACAGAGAATGCTAGCACAAGGTAGTACAATTCAATAATAAAAAATCATGGAAGTTCATATAAATGGGTAAATTCTCCAAGGGTCGGACAAGTTCCCACACTTTTTGGGCTTTCCCTGTCCATTATCAAAACCATCTTCTCCTCACACAAACTAATCAATGAATGATGAAAGAAAGAAGAATAATTGTAGAAAATGAATTGAATTACAACATCACTAACGCTGCAGAATAGACTCAACGAGCTCATAGAGAGGTGCAAGCTCTGCCTTGTCAATTAAGCGAAACTCCTGTATCAAGCAAGAGCATGCATCAGTTTTCCTCAATCTACACTAACCACATTCTACTTGTATAGATATATCATGCACTACAAATTTATGAAATGCATTAAATCAATAACATCAAATGTACTTAGTATAAACTTACCCATGTGAACAAAACAAAGTGCTTAAAGCAAGTATTCATATGAGCTTCTTCTTTTAGACTGATAATCTTTTGGAAATGTGAATGATAGATATGAGCATATACACGAAATAATCGCTTAAATATTGTCTTCACAACATCCTGGAAGTTAGACGGAAATGGCGCACCTGTAGAGCATACCATTAATCACACATTGAATTTGGAAATTTTTATCAGAGTAAATATGCACAGCATAAAGAGAGATTACCCACCCAAATTTTGGGGAAAAATTGATTCGTCATCTAGCTGAGTTTCTATCCAACCCATCAAATAATCCACATATTTTGGTGCAGAAACTTCTATGGGTTTCTTTATACTAACTCCGTCGGCCCAACGATACTCGTACCTGCCAAAAGTTATATGCAAAAAATGTATCAGCCATGCCAATTTCCACAGACTGCAGCACCACAAGTTATTCCAGTGAGATAATCTAGTTATGGCTTCATTACCCATTCTCTTGTAGGGGTGTTCGCGTGGATCTTAATGTGGCAAAAGCCACAGGATTTTTTCCGTTGAAATATAGAGTGGCATGTAGGGAATGAAGAAGAGAATAGGATGAGGGGAGGGGAAGCGGGGTGAAGTCGTTTTGAGTTATTAAGTCATTTCACAGGGTTATCTGGAGAATGATGTAGGCAGAAGATGTGGAAGAAAATATGAGATACAAAAGAACTGAAGAAGGTAGCTTTTTCCACTTGGTGTGCTGTGAGGGATGCAATATTGATGACAAATGACTTAAGGAAGAGAATAATAATGGTAATGAGTTGGTGTTCTCGGAGTAGACAATTGAGAAGACAACCGTCTAGTTTCATTGCAAATTCACTACACATGTAATGAATCTTGCATTTCCACTAGAATGTTACAGTGGAAATACTAAGAAGACTGGAAGAGACAATTATGAATAGGAGGATGCATAAGATCAATACAGAAAAAAAGGCAATCTGAAGAGTTAAACCATTATGCATATTGTGACAGTTCGCAATGAATAAAATAGAAGATAGTGAGAGATACAGATAGTCCAAAATATTCCTTTTGTTTGATGAACTTTTTGGCGTAAGGAGGAAATTTCCATTTGAACCATAATGCTGGTTAAGCCACTCACTCACTTTTTGCGTTCTTTTACACGGTTGGTGTTTGACTGTTTTCAAATCATGAACTACTCTGATTTCTCCAAAAACGAAAATTGGTTAGCTAAATACACTACTAATGCACATCTATTTTGGTTGTCCTAAACTTGTGAACCACCATCACCCCCTGATTTGTTGAACTACATAAAAAAAATGTTCCAAGATGCTTGTCACTAGGTTGCAAAGACCTGGGAAGAGCAACTGCAGACAAAGTGCAATTGAGTATTGATCTAGGACTCAAAAACACAAAATAGGAAAGAGGTTGTTCAACAGCTACTGAGACTGGTATCACCAAAGCATGTGGCACACAAGTTGGAATTTTTCTTAACATCGTGGCTATCATGCAATTCTTCTAGTAGTTCCGAAGGTGGTAGTAAAATTCTTAAAACATCTTTCTCATCCCTTTCTCTCATCCTGAATGCATCTCTAAATAGGCACTTTTAAAGTAGCAAATCATCAGGGTAACGACAACTTAGTCTCTCGCTACTTTATATTTTGTTCAAGAGGATGTTTATGGTACTTAGATCTAAGAATATGTAACCCTCTGCCACTTGAAGAGTTTCATTTAACTCATATTTTCTTGGAGGGTTTAGCTATATAGACAGAGAACGATGAAGCTTCTTTCACCAATAGTGTCATGCTTAATAATACCAATGTTTTGCAATGTTAATGGTAATAACCTTCTCTTTTGATGATAATTATAGCTAGAGGGGTTTAGTCTGGCAAACAGATTCAATCATGATGGATAACATTGTAGTGTAACATATCTTACAATGGTTACTTATGTACTTAATAAATAAATAAATAGGATCTACCACAAAGTGAACAGATTAAAAAACCTACTTTGGCCCTGCAGACATTGTCGGGCAGCTCGATGGGGTGCAGAATTCCGTGAGAGTTCCATACAAGATATTTACTTGGTTGAAAAAGTCAACAGCTGTAGGAAAAGAGAGAGATAAAAAAAGTTAAGATCAACAGAAAGGTGCTTACGATAATAAAAAATTATCATATGTATGGATGCACAACATCTGGATTGACTACTTGGATCAAATTTCAAATATACAGATAAAGGGCAGACACCACACAACTTAATCTCAAAAGACATTCTCTTTTATGCTACAAATTGAAGATAGAAGATTGTGGGATAATAGTTCAACATACATGTCACAAAGGGACACCAAGAGTTGCTCGAAAGAACTATATATCCTTATTATTAAGGCAATATCATGGGCACCAGTTCTGTTACTGACCCTCCAAACAGTTGTTCCAACGAACAAGATTTATCATCTGCCTTCTCGAGAACTAGTGAAATCAAAATCACTCCTCGATACCATTTTCATGATTATATGGCAGAAATTTATGGTTCTAGCAATTACCAAAAGCTTAGATTCATCAAAAACTCAATATGAATGTCCACAAGAGTCCTAACTAAAGTCAATCAAATCCACATTCTCACAAGTCATGACGAAAAGAATTATTGTAAGCAGCCTAATGTCAAATTATTTATAACCTTGATTGGATGTAAGTGATAGACGCGCAAACAAAGTATACAGAAGCAACAAAACATGAGGGTTTCTTCAATGGATAACATACTATTTACAGCAAGCCACTCGTGAAGATCTTCTCCAGGCGGTAGGCGTACTGCTTCCCTCAAATTCCCACTACCTAAAGTAGCATCAATATGTTTCTTAAGTTGTGCACCCTGCATTTAGAAATAAGATACAAGAGAGCTTATAAAACATGAATAATAACAAAATCTATTTGAGGAACACAAAATTCTAACCTTACTTCCTGATTGAGCACTCTTTTTAGGACGAAAAGTCTTGTGGTTTCTGAAATTGATCATATCAATCAAAAAAAAAGAAAAATTAAACAAAAGATTGAGATTTCCAATTCTCAAATAGATATACCTGTTAGTTAGTCCAAAAAGACTCATGATTGAAGATCATCCAAGGGTATGAAATACTCCTAATTTGTAGTTATTATCATGATATGATGATTCATTGATGGATATATATAAATAAATAAATAAATAAAGAGAGAGGAAATGAGTGTATTACAGACTGGCATCAGTACTAATGAAGGACCCCTTCTCCATATATAGGCCAACCAAGCAGGCAGGTCGTCTTCTTTGCCATCGCCATGCTTACCTGGCTCTGCCCAGCCAATCTTTTCATTTTTCTACTCTACACATTCACATTCGGTGTTAATAAAAATTATTTAAATTCGCCTCTTATTTTACTATATATAATTTTCTTACAAGGAATATCATTTTAAATTTTTTTTTTTTTAACAAATCAGCGATTTCAAGTAAAAAATAAAAATTGTACAAATCGCTCGTAGAGCAGCTATCGACGGCCAAAACAATCGCTACATCAGTAGCGATTTTACCGTTTTGTTAGAAAGTTTTTTGATAATACCCTTTTCAAATTTTTATCAATTTTTTTGCCCTTTAGGCTTCGGATTCATATATTCTTTCTTCCCCTTAAGTATTTGGATGTATTCTCTCTTATACATCTCTCCCTTTTGTATTCGTATATTTGTTGATATATCTAAAACTTAAGATAAATTTTAAGAAATTTTTATAATTTAAAAGAAATATATGAAAATAATGTAATTAGCTCAACGTTATGAGATTTCTGTAAATTATGCATAAAATTAGAAAGAATATTTACTTTATTATTTAAAATAAAACTTAAGACTACACTAAGTAGGCGTTTGGCCATGTAATACCATATCACAATATGGTATCATGAGATCGAATCAGCGGTTGGACATGCGATTTTAAGCTGATTCCATATCATGAGATGTGAAACCATATTCTCCAAAAATCACGATATGGAATCATATGAGAATACCATATCATGAATTAAGTTATTTTAATATAAAAATTGATCCATGAGTTTATATTTTGTTAAAACAACCCCATATTTGTATCTACTAACAATTTATTTCACATGTAAATAAAATCTATAATCACATCATTACTTTTTAAAATTTATTCTTTCCACCGACATAAAATTTATTATTCACACCAACATATAGTCACTTTAACTCACACTTCACGATTGTTGAGTAATAAAATCTTGAAAAGTCCGTGAAAGATGTTTCATTTTTACTCAAATATATTGACGAAACAATTACTTAAGTGGAGACTTTGTAATAATTTATAATACGATTTTATGATTTTTTTTGTTTATTTGATAATATTGAATAGACAATTGAGACTATTTTAATAACTTTAGAACTTATGGGATTTTTATGTTTATGAGAAAATATATAACACCAAAATTCCATATCGCATGTCCAAACAAAACTTCGATTTCATCTCATGATTCCATATCATGATATCATATCATAATTTCATATCATAATATCATATCATAATTTCATATCATAATACCATATCATGATATCATATCATAATTTCATATCATAATATCATGTCATAATTTCATATCATAATACCATATCATGATATCATATCATAATTTCATATCATGATTCCACATCATGATATGATATCATAATATCATATAATAATATCATATCATGATTAGATATCATTATATCATATCATAATTTCATATAATAATACCATATCGCATGGCCAACCAAGCCCTATTTATAAATAAAGTTATAATTTGCTCTAGAGCTATACTAAGCATTGTATTTATCAATAATCTGTCTTTTTCTTTTCTTTCGTGGATGGATGATTCTTTCTATTATCTTTTCAAATTTGATTTTAATGATGTTGTGCTTCGTCTTCCTTTCTACAATAAAGCGTCATCATTATTGACTCGTGATGATGTCCGAAACTTCATTGTCCATGAGAGAAAGCTTTAAAGCTTAAGTTCAAATTACGGATTCATAAAATTGTTACTAAAATGAACGGGTGATGTTTTGAAAAAATACAATATATTACAAGGAGTTCATATCTCTAATTTGAGGATTTTTCTGTACAAATTTGGGGATTTTTCAAGAAATCAAATGCGTGCATATATGTATTTTATACATGTACCTGTATTTGTATTGTATTCATGTATTTGAGTGTATTTGTTTTACTGTTATTGCATCAAATGTATTTGTTTGTATATATATATGATAATGATTACAATTTATATCAGTGTATCTATTCCTTGTTATATTCATTTTTTATCAATGTATTGTGTATCTTTTAACTTGTTATAAATTTGTATAATCACGTTGTTAGCTCATTGCTTTACATTTCTATCATGTATTTTAGTGTATTTTTGTTTACTATTATATATTTGTATTAACATATTTGAGTAGTTCTATAATGTGTTCATCACTGGAATACATTTATATCAATGTCGTATCAATGTATTCAAAAAATAAAAGTCTATGATGAAAAAAATATCTATCAATATCATATAAGTAAAAGTTTGAAATATAATAAATCAAAGAAGAAGAAAAGATTTTGTCCTAAATTCTTTTATTTATCATGAAAAGAATATTGTGAGATTTCATAGTTCTATTAAGACCATCTCCAATCCACCTCTATTTTATTCTCCATTTTCTATATTTGGAGAGTAAAACAGAGAATAGAAACTCTAATCCATCTATATATCACTCTCTATTCTTCAAATATAGAGAGGTGAATAGTAATTCTCCAAATTTGGAGAATTACTATTCACACTCTCTATTTTGTTTTTTTTGACTATTTTATTATTATTTTTATTGCTTTCTAATTAACATATTATTTTACATATAATGTCATTAATTAAATATCTTATATTCATACTTCATTTTAAATGTAATATAATACTTTCAAAAAAAATATTATTCAATATATAGTACTATCATCCCGAGTTAATAGTATTTTAATTTTTTCTAATTTTCATCAATGATATAATTTGATTTTATTATTAATTTTCAAAGTAAAGAATAAATACAATTAAAATGATAATATGAAATTTTAGTTTGAAAATAAAATACATAATAGATAACTTAAATACAACGTAATAATACAATACATAACATTATAATTTAAATACAAGATAAAATACAATACATAACATAGTAATTAATTCGGAATGAAGCAAGAATCATCCCAAAAAGATGTTGAACGTGCATTAGAAGTATTACAATCACATTTTGCAAGTATTATAGGACCGTCATGTTTTTGAGGAAACGAAGTGCTACATGAATAATAACTACATGTATTATCCTGCATAACATGATAATTGATGATGAACATGATCTTACTGCACCAATTCAAGATGTCGTAGAGGTTCAACTCCAACGACGGATATGGTGGTAGATGAAAATATCTGATTTGAACAATTTTTAGCTATACATTAAAAAAATTAAGGACGATAATGCTCATTATGAACTCCGTATGTATTAATAGAGCATTTATAGAAGTAACGTTATAATTTTAAAAATTGAGTGCTTATGTAATTGCTATATCACATGAAAATTGTATAACGTAATTATTAGGAAAAGAAATAAGGAATTTATATTATGAAATAAAAAATAAGAATGAAAGAAAAATAATAATATAATATTGAGGAGAGAAAGAAAAAATTTGATTTTAGAGAGTAAAATAGAGGAATGAATTGGAGTTGATTGTTTAAGAAAAATAAAGAATTCTATATTTAGAGAGTAAAATAAAGGATAGGGTTGGAGATGCCCTAAGAGAAAAAAAATATAAAATCACCACTGAAATTGTTTCGAATTTTCAAAAAATATAAAACTTAACTTTGTGGGTGTCTTATTTTCTCATTGAACAATTTAAGAGTGTTATAAATATCCCAATTGCAAGAAAAGAGGTGCAATCACGCACCAATGATTATTTTGACACGTATTAAATTCTTTTAATTTTAATTTTTTGTTTCATTTTCATTTTATTTTTCTATTTTTATTAACTTTATTTTTATTTTTTCCCTCTTTCTTCTTAAATCTTCATTACTCAAATCCTTTGTTCTTTGTTGTAAATTCTCCAAAAGTAGCAGACATAGTTACAATACAATTTCCGTCACCAAAACATCACAAAACAAAATAATTCAACTCTCAAGTTACTAAAGTAAGGTAATGGGACCAAAAAATGGAGTTTCATAGTACTCTCTAATCAATAGACAAAAAAAGGATAAAAGAAGAAAAAGAAACAAAGAAAAGCAAGTGACAAGAAAAAAAAAGTGATAAAAATGGATGAAGTAAATGGATCTTCTTAGTTCAAGAAGATAAAGAAAAGGTAATTGGATTTTTGAATTTGGGTGAAGAAGATAATGGGGAAGATGATGTAAATGAATTAAATAATTAATAATAAAGAAATAAAATGACACATGACACTTATAGCTGGGTCACACACCTCATTGGCGTGGCAACAACCCAGACGAGAAAATGAATCAAAATGGCCCATTTATAAATATATTAAATTATTCTGTGGATTGATAAGACACTTTCCAAGTTGAGATGTCTCTATGCAATATGGAACAACTTTAGGGGTGACTTTATGTCTTTTCTCTTTTATTAATTATGAAAGATTAATATGTTAAATTTCCTTTTTAGAAAGATATTAATGCATAATTCATGTACTGCATAATATATGTATTTATATTTGCAATAATTGTCTAAAAATGACATATGCATACTAAAATACAACTACCAAATACGGCTGAATACATTTAAATACAGCTGAATATAATTAAAAATTAGCTAAGAATGGTAATTATCATATTTATATTTTCTCGATTTTATCAACTTCAAAATTATAGTCATTTTCGTAAGTTCCTCAAATATTAATCTTTCATTATTCAATAAGAAGATCTTCATTTTTTACTTGTTACTTTAAATCTACGGAAAAGGGCCTAAAATAACCTTGAAGTATTGAAAATGGTACAAAATTACCGTCCATCCACCTATTGGCTCCAAAATGCCCTTTTCATCTACCTATTGGCTCCAAAATACCCTTGTCATCCACCTTTAGGTTCAAAATTGACCACTTATTTAATTTTTTTAAAATTAAACTCTTTAAATATTTTTTAAAATACTTGGCGTTCAACTATTGGTTATAATTTAATTTATTAATATAATTTATAAACCAACCCACTACTCACGTATTACTAATTAAACCGCACCCAATTAATAATCTAATTATAATATCAAAATCATCATAAAAACTACTAAGACACGATGTAATTATAGATTCCTGAAAATGACATCCAAAATTATTCGAATCCGAACCGAAGCCCCAATTAAATTTAGGTTGAGCCGCTTATTTAGGAGGACACTTTCAATAGGATTCTCTTTCAAGATTGAATTAGAAATTTATGATTAAAGGTAAAGAAGTAATACATCCCGAATTAATTCATGTATTTTTTTTAAAATATAATTTTATAAATATTTATGATTTGTTTTTAAACCTTTAATATATTATTTTGAAAAAAATTTGCCTATGAAGTAACATCACATAATTGAGATGTAACAATAGTTAATATGAACATAGTCAGACTTTTAAGTTTATCGGTAATTTTTATTTAGAAACTTAAATGTATGATAATTTACTTCTATAGATATTTTCAACTCAATTTTTTAAAAACACTCAATTGACAATAGTTTTTATGTTGTTACATTAATAATGTGACGAATTTATTAATTTGGAGGGGGTTAATTAATAATGGGTGGGTAGTGGATTGATTTATAAATTATACTAATAAGTTAAATTATAACAAATAGTTTAGCGCCACGTATTTAAAAAAATATTTAAATAGTTTAAATTTAAAACCGTTAAATAAGTGGTCAATTTTGAACCAAAAGGTGGATGACAAGGGTATTTTGGAGCCAATAGGTGGGTGAAAAGGGTATTTTGGAGCCAATAGGTGGATGGAGGGTAATTTTGTACCATTTTCAGTACTTTGAGGGTATTTTAGGCCCTTTTCCGTTAAATCTATCAAGAGGAAAGAAAGATTTTTTTTTCCGTGAATTTCCTTACCACTAATTGTTTATTTTTCAAATATTTAATATTAAACATCAATTAATATGGTTAGTGGATAAATAGGAAAAAAGCTTATCCGTATCGAGTGTTTATGTTAAATCAATGCAATTTTCTTTATTACATGATTTAATGAAGTAAAATGAACTATAATTGAAACACATGACATGCATGTATTGGCTTGGTATAAACACCCGGTGAATAAATAGTCAATCTAATTATTATTTTTCTAATGAATGAGTCAAATTCAAATATGATAAGTAAAAGTGATCTGATAAGGGTGTCAATGGGACAGTTCGGATATCTTAATAATGTATAACCAAAATTAGATTTTGTAAAACCACTCCAATCATGTCGATTTTTCTTTGGTATCAATACAGTTCAGTTAATTTTCATTTGTTTATTACTTTTAAAATATCACATCAAAATACACTATTATCAAAACATTTTTTCACAAATGTGTTCTTAAACACTTAGGGTGTGTTTGGTATGAAGGAAAATGTTAACCTGGAAAACAAGTAGATATTTGACTTATTTTCTCATGTTTGGTTGGTGAGTAGAAAATATTTTCCAAAAAATATTTTAGTGTTTGTTTTTTGAATGAAAATTGTTTTTGACAAATACCTTTTATGTTTTACTAGAGTAGAAAATAATTTTTAAAGTTGAATTTTTTTAAAAAAAACAAACTTAAAATTTTTCGTGGTGGGGGTAGGGATAGCAGTAGGG
>NC_028643.1:64372961-64418644 GCF_001406875.1 Solanum pennellii | reverse complement strand
ATAGGGGGTGGGTGGATAGGGGAGGTTGAAAGAGAGTTTTGGAAAATGTTTTCTTCAAGTTTTGAAGAGAAGTCATTTCCCTTAAATTTGAGGTAAATGAGTTGATTTAGAAAACATTTTCCAAAACAGTTGATCTAACCAAACATGAGAAAATTAGAAAACACCCTTAATCTTTACCAAGAAGCCAAAAATGTATAACTTTGTAGTTGTATTGTTTGACCTTAAACTTTTAAAAGAATGTTCCCACAAATTTTACTGTATTGTTTGATGGAGTATCTATTATAATATATTTTAGTTTTATATCTAATTAACTAAAGGTTAACTAAAAAGTAAAGTGCCAAATTTGTTCCATCACTAGAGGAGCAAGACCTAATTTATATTTATATTTGAAAAATGTTGTAAACATATATTTATATATTAATTTAACATATTCCTAAAATAGAAAAATATATTTATATAATGTAAGGTTATTTGGTTTGGTTCAAAAAAAAATTCAGTTTTTATTATGAATTAAAAAGACCATCCCAATTCGAGACAATTATATGCTTAAATAAAAATCCATCTTTTTTTAAAAAAATAAATATAAATTAGCTTGATACGAATTTAGTCAATTCTTCATATTCTTTTAATACCCCTATGAACCGAGAAAGTAAAAAGGTAGTAATATTTTTTATGATAGATAAAAAAAAAAGTAAGCCCATTAAATTGAAAAAAAAGAAGGATTAATTATTTTCTTTTATAGTTAAAGACTCAAACCCTTCGAAACTCTTTTTACATTATTTTCATCATATTTGTAGAGATATCTTTATAAATAAATATTTTTAAAAAAATAAATAAATAACGCAATGTATATATACACCAAATTAACAATGCATAACAAACAATCTATGCATAATAAATGCAAACATATTAAAACGCTCTAATTAGCATTATTCTTAAAGTTCACCCTACCAAACAATCCTAATACTATTGTTTTCCATGTATTACACACCTTGGTACATATGCTGAAAAAGTATACCAAATAAATTACTATTACTAATACACTTTTCCAACCCCAAAATAAACTTTCAAATATACCTACATAAATAGGGTTTATCCTAGGTGGATTATACTTTACTCTGCATCATGGGTACATTGATTGACAAGTTGCTTCTAGTTGGTATTATTCTGTTGAATATATATGAAGACAAGTCAAAGACGTGCAAAATCAATTGAATGGAAAAAATAATAATTTTAAAAGAAAATTAGCACCCTGGTCTTATTTAACACAATTGAAAAATAGAAATTTCAAAATTATAAATATAGAGCAAAAATAGAAACGAGGTTTTGTAAAGATTTTACTGGAACTAAAAAAATCCTATAATCATATTCATGCTTCCGCCTAATGATGAGAATCAACAAAATAAGAATACTTTAAAGATAACATGCTCCAACTTTAGTTATAATGATTGGAAAAGCTAGTCCAGAACAAAAATTAATGGGCTTCCTAAAGCATGGAGGTAGGTAGGGTCTACTTAAATAAATTTTGTTAGTTGGATTGATTTGATTTGATTTCATCAAACCCTTGCTTGTAGTGGAGGGGTTTAATGACCTCTATAAGTATATTTTTAAGAGAATTTATATAAATTTTACGAATTTAGGATATAGTTATTTTATTAATTTTAACAAAAGAGGCATACAAGAATCACCATATAATTAAAAAAAAAAAACTTAGATATACTATGATTTACAATATTATGTATCTTGTTAGATTTTAATATGTTCAGTCTTCAGATATGTTCAAATATATCTAGAAACATGTATTTGAGGATAAATGAGGTCAAGATCATGTATAATTTATTCTAGTTACATTGTATCCAAGTGATGAGCATGTATCTGAGATATAAAATAAATCTCCGCCTCTCTCCAATCTTGCTTGTCACTCTCCTATGTATCTGATAGCTCAGATACATGTAATTAACATCAAATACACAATACATGCATCTATCTATATCTAGTGTAATTCGCATGTATCTGAAATGCATAACGAATCTTACTCGCTTTCTCCCCATCTCGCTCGTACCTCAATTTTGATTTTTATGTATCTAATAGTAAAAACATATCTATCGTAATATATTTTTCTCAACATATGTCTGATTTTATAGTTTCCATAGTTTTAAGTAAAAAGAATTACACAAGAGGATGAAGCCTTTGTGTGCATTATGGAATGAACAGAGTCATTCCACTAGGCAAATATTTGATATAGAGTCTTTTCCTTAGTAGGTCTATATGTGCCCAAAAAAGCTCTTAGGTTTAATTTCGAAAGTTGTCAAGCCCATCAAATCCATCACCAATTGGGCCCTAACATGCCTTAGGCAATGAGACATTTCCTCACTGAATAGTTCTACTTTAATATAGTGTAAATTAAGTATATAGCATTTTATATAGGGAAAATTGTATATAATAGCAAACTAATAGCCTAATTAAATGGAATAGCTAGGGTTTGATTTAATTGTGCTCCATAGCAAACGTTGGCAAAAATTTGCCAGGCGTCTCTCTCCCAGAAGTCTCGCTCGCCACTCTCCCATTCTCGCCTCTCTCGCTTTATACACAGAAGTGTATAATTTCTGTTTCTGTTTTGTATAAAGCGAGAGAAAATTGTATATACACATGCAAAAATGTATATCTTCGTGTTATACACTTAATTATATAATTTACAAACATTTTACTTCAAATATTGCAGAAAAAAAGGCCAAAGAATTATACAATTGTGAATTATACAATTGCAGTGAAATACAATTTTTTCTAGCTTTATACAATAGAAGTGTATATATTGTGTTTCTGTTTTTGTATAAAGCGAGAAAAACATATATCTTCTTGCTATACACTTATAATTATGCAATATACATACATTTTAATTCGATTCAACTGTATGCAAAACTAATTATACAATTGCAGCGAAAATAGGCCAGCGAATTATACAATTTAGGCCAGCGAATTATACAATTTAGGCCAGCGAATTATACACTTGTATATGTATAGCGAATTATACAGTTTTTATGTTTGCTATGGAGCGCAATTATGCAAAGTTTGCTATAGCATACAAATATGAATTTTTTGTTTGCTATATGTGAAAGTTGCCCTTTTATATAGTCATATTCTCAAGTTATGGCATAAGAGTTTGATTTGCATTATATAACATTTAATATATCAAGTTATAGCATTTTTTAAAAAGAAAATAATGTTAATTTTAAATTATTAAAATAGATAGTAAAATAAAATAAAAAAAACGGATAAATTAATATTAGATAGTGTGATGCGTGAAATTAGTTATTATTAATTAAATATAACTATTTGCACATTTTAAGGGATTTGAAATTTTTGTAAGATTAGATAGATACCATAAATGTCTTAAATTAGTTTTAATGATAATAAGTTATGATTTAAATCCTTAAAATACTTTAATCTGTTATTTTCTTTCCTTAAACGTGCATTGTTTGTTTTTTCAGAAATTGAGGATTATTTTGATAATTGAATATTGTTATATTTTTTCTTTTTTTTTTTGAAAATTCTTAAAATTTGACGTTGAAAACGATTAGATTTGATTTGATGGAGAACATTGTGTCAATATTAATTAAACATGGTGGCAAGTGGAATTCATCAGGTTAGTTTTTAATTATGATTTGTTATGTTTTAAGTATAAATTATTGGTTGTAATTATTTATTTATTTTTTGTCATGTATGGAATGTTTCATTTTTTTTTATTTATGTTATATTGTAGATGCTGATATCATGTATTTTTTGTGATACAATTACGATGTGTATATGATACTATGAAAAATATTAAGTAATAGTAATTTTCATTTGATTTGTAATTAAAATGAAGATTGGTGTGATAATTGATTTATGAAGAAAATACAAAAATTTACAGATTTTGAATCATTGTGCAGTTTTATTATGAAAAAGATATGAACAAAGTCTGACAATTTGCATTAATAGTGTTGAAAATTATATGAAATGTGAATTTTTGGTAAAAGTGACTCCATATTATATTTATCAGATGATAAAATTTTGTATATTGATGAAATATGAAAACTGTATTATTTATGTATGTAATGTATGAATATATTGTATAAAATATGTATGAAATCCCATTTTTTTGATTGTATATATCAGTGATTGATATGTTAAATATATATGAATTTTGTATAAAGTTTAGATTAATTGTGTATTAAATTTTTAATAAATTGTATAAATTGTGTATGGAAGTGCATTTTTTATTGTATGTATCAGTGAATTATATAGTATTTGTGTATGAATTGATTTTTTATAATTGATATGTTACATATATATGAATTTTGTATAAACATTGGATTAATTGTGTATGAAATTGAATTTTTTTTGTTGTATTTATCAGTGAATTATATAGTAAGTGTGTATAGGTTGTGTATGAATTTCAGAGATGCTTATGTCATTCCTGTTGAGCCTATCCCATGCGAGAGTACATGGGATATACCAAGTTATATTTCAGAGCCTAAAATGATGCCACCCGGTCCAAAAAGATCAGCGGGAAGACCCAAATTTGAACGCTGGAAGGGGTTCGCTGATGTGAAATTCAAGAGGACAAAAAGCACATGCAGTAGATGCCATCAAGCTGGACACAATAGGAAGACATGTTCAAATTATCCTGTACAAAAACAATGATCTCCTACAATTACATCTGTGTTTTTGAGTATTTAAATTGTTAGACACATGTTTTATTTTTTTTTATTGAATCATATTATTTTTCATACAATGTTCATACATTGTACATACAACTGTTCATATATTAACATTTGTTACTGTTTTGTATATGAAAGTATAATATACCATTAATAAGTCATATAATATTCATATAGTATGCATACAGTTATTGCATATTGAATGAGGACTATATACAAAATTTATACATTTATACAAGCAATATTTGCATATAAAATAATGTATGTTTATGTTCTACATATCAAAGTATAATATGATATAATTCATACAATTTTCATACAGTATTCATACCAGTAATATAAGTAACATTTGTTTCTGTTTTGTATTTGAAAGTATACAGTATTCATACAAATAAAATTTAATGCGTATTGAATAAGTAATTTATTCAAAAGTCATACACATTTATTAAGGTATAATTATATATTTATTCATATTGTTATATTGAATCATATGTCAGTACTATTTCATATAATTTTCATACATTATGCATATAAAAATTTAACATTACATATTGAAAAGTGCAATTTATACAAAGATCATACACATTTAAAAATGTTCATACATGATTCATACAGTGTTCCTACATTTTCTTGTTGCGTTCAAAATTTATACAAAGTGAGACACATTTAATAATTAGTAATATTCATTGATAATTTATATAAAACAATCAGTATTCATAATAAAAAAACTAGGAAATTACATAAATAGTTCATAAGTTAAAAAAACATGTCATTCAAAAAAATGTACAATGTGCCATGAAAATTTCTACTTCCTATTACGGAATTTTGGAGTAGGATAATTGGTGGTGTCCATAACTTGTTCTTTATGAGTTCGAGGTCCACCCTTCTTGCTAGTAACTGTTCCCGTAACTTCACTTTCACTTATTGCGCCTTTATCATTCTTTGATTTTGCATAATACCAAAGTAATGTACCATATCTTTGACGATGATATTTTGAATCGATATCAATATGAGATATATCAAAAACACCATTGCTCATGTATTCGGCAAAGAGAGATGTGTATAGACCACAATCACTGTAAAAAAATTGAAATTATCAACTCATTTACAAAAATCAGAGTCAGAATTTGATGAGTATTAAATTTGTTTTCCTTTCCTCTTCTTTCCTCTTTCTTTTGCCTCTTTCTCAGATTCACCTACGGTTTGCTTTTCTTTTTCTTTTCTCTTCTTCTCGATTTCCTTTGGCTCTTTGTTTTTTTTTCCATTTTTGATTTTTCTGTTCTAGATTTCTCTTTTGCAGATGAAGATTGAGTTTGTGTTTGTGACAAAATATTGAAAGATGGAGCATGAAATTCCTCAGATCTTGCTTAATCGTTCAACCTTCTACTTTTACGCGGGGTTTCATTGCCTCTCTTCGCCATAATACAGATTTTTGAGTGCAAATGTGGAAGATTTTTGACCAAAACAGTAGATTTTGGTGAAGAAGAATGTTAGGCGTTATACAGATTTGTGAGTGAAGTGTTGTAGATTTTTTACCAAAACAGCTAATTTTAGTGAAGAATAATGTTAGGCGTGCGAAATTAAAGAAGATTTAGGGAAGATGAATTTTTTTTTAATATAGCGTGTGACGGTTTTTTAAAAAAACTGGTATTGGTTTAGATAGTGGTTGGTAGTTATTATGGAATGACAAAATTCCTATTATTTTGTAGTTGTTTTTTAAAAGGTAACTATATAATGTTTAATTTAATTAATAATAGTTAAAGAGTTTTGTTTAAAAAAGGTAACTTAAAAAAAATAATGTAATCAAATAGTTTGGTTTAAAAAAGGTAACTTAAAAAATTAATTTAATTAAATAGATTGGTTTAAAAAAGGTAACTGAATAATAAATGTAATTATTTAAACAAATTAATTATTATTTAAATAATTAATGAGAATTTTTTTTGAATATATTTTTTCTTGATATGCTATAACTTGATAATAATATGCTATAAGTAGTTTATTATCAAAAAGTTTATTTATAACTTGATATTTATCATCTTAAATGTGTGTAGAGTGTTATTTTTATTTTAATATAACACACCCCTCTTAGTCAGACAACCAGCAACCTGATTTATTTTTCTAAAATAAAAATAGATTCTTAATTGTTACATATAGAAGAATTATGAATCTTGAATCTTCTCGATAAGTTGTCCAAAGGAAGTTAATTCTCCACAACTCCACATAGTTTTTCTTTTTGGAAAGAAGCTTGTTAGGCCAAATCTTGGAGCTACTAAGAGTTTAATTTATTTTTCATTCTTGTGATTGATCTTCCAAGCACTTCTACAAGAAAAATATCATTTTTGGCTCCCGTTTACAAAAAAAAAAAAAAAAACATCTTCCTTATTGTTTCTAATGATAGTGTTGGTTTGAATGAATTTTAAATATCATGAACGAGAAATATATGTCACATAGTTTAAATAATTTTATTCTTTCAATTCAAATGTTACAACAATTTTTAAAAGAATGTTAGAATATATTTTAAAACATATATAGACAATGTCAGAAAAACTATATCCGCATATTCCTGTATATCTTATTTATATGTTTAAGTATACCTTGTATATGTTGTTTGAAAAGATACATGTTGAATATTGTTGGTTGACAGAGACAATTGATTTCTCACCGTTTGAATTTTTTATATTAAAGTAAGAATCCGCTTTGGCATTACAATTTTAAATACATTTGTTGTTTGTTTCAGTAATATTTTTCTTTTAAAGCCTGTTTGAATTGACTTAAAAAGTAGCTTTTGAGTTAAAAATAAAAAGTAAAATAGATAAGATTTTTAACTCAAAAAATAACAGTAGGGCGAGAACTATTTTTAATTTTTGACTTATTTTAAGTCATTTTAAACTTATTTTAAGTCATTTTTCACCTTGCCAAACACTTCCTAACTTATTTAGAGTAATTTTTTTTACTTATATTAAGTTATTTTTATATTTGTCAAGCAATTTCAAAAGCTAAAAACTAACTTAAAAGTAGATTTGACCAATTTTTATGTCATTTCAAACACCCTCTTAGTCACTCACTTGGTAGGTTACAACTAAAATGAACCACCTTTAATTATAAGTGGTTATGAAATAATCTAGCTAAGGGTTTTACCTCTATATTCTAGAATGTTTTTTTATGTACCTATTTTCAGAACTACATTTTCTAGAATATTTGTCGATTCATCAAGTCCAAAAATGTGAAAATAGATCTAAGAGAATTGTCAGTTTCAAATTTAGAGTCTTTTTGAGGATTTGAGGTTCTAAGTTGGAAATTTGAGAAATTTTAGCTTTTGAGTTGACTTTGGTTAACTTTTGAAGTTCAGATGCTCGGATCAGAATTTTGTTAAATTAAGGGGATGATTTTAGGCCTAGGTGGTCTTGATTGAATTTTGAGAGGTCCCAAACTTGATTTAATCTTTTTAGGTGTTATGTTCATTTCTTGTGACTTTCACAGATTTTGGTTCAATGAGACCTCAGATTCATATTTTGACAATTCCATTGAGTTCAGACTGTCGAGTTTAGTCAATTTTCATATATGATTTGTGTGAACAAATTCTAAATGAATCTCGAGGGTCCATTTAATGTTATGATATTTGTTGAGTTTGGTAGTGCCTGAGTATGTGTTCTTCGCGATCGCGACGGGTCCTCTATTTTCGTGACCTTCGCGAAAGTGATGGCTTGACTAGTGGGCAAGGTTCGCGATCGCGACGGTCGCAAAAGCAAAGCCCAAAACTTTTATGTGGCTCACTTAAGCGACTTTAGAGAGGGTTTTAAACTTGTCATTTTCAGGATTTTACCCCATTTCCCCCATCTTAAGCTTTGTAAGCCACTCGGAGGCGATTTTGAAGAGATTTCTTGTGTTAAAATCATTTGGGTAAGCTTTTTTACCCTAAAACTTCAATTTTCTTTGATGATTTATGATTTTTAACATCAAAATTTGAGATTTTGATCAGCAAAAGACAAGATTTTTCAAGAACTTGATCTCTAAACTAAAATGGTGATTGTGAATTGATTTTAACTCTTTTTTCAAAATGGTTTCCACCGATGAGTTCGAAGTACCTTGGTAAATCGTCAACAATTAATTTTTAGGTTCAAACCTCATTTTCAGAAGTGAGTTCTTGAGTTGATTGATCCATTTTCCAAAGTGTATGAATTGGATGTTGTTATTTTTTGTAAATCTTATTGTGATTACTTGATTGAATTAGATTGTGTGACTTTGAAGATTGTTCGTAAGGGGAGGATTTAAGTCTCGGATTATCTTTTTTTATTGAATTGAGACAAGTGATCTCCTAAATCTTATAAAATTAGTAGAATCTTGTATTTTCCTTCATTGTATGTGTTGGGGGAGTAATGAAAATGAGGTGATTAGTTCATTATTCTACTTGATTAACCTTAATTAATAAAAAGGAGATTAATGGAAAAGACAACGTGTTGATTATAATGCTTTGTGAATTGCCTTGTTGCAAACCTTGTTATGTTGATTGATGAAATGCTTTGTTGAGATTATTGTGAATTTGAATTGCATGAATTGTCGTCTCTTCCTTATGGTGTGAAATTTCTTACTTGCATTGATTGTTGGAGTGATGAGACATATGATGAATATGTCGAAGAAATATGGTGCCGACAAGTGATATGATATTTAGAAAAATGGGCCTGACTAGTGATGTGACATAAAGTCGAAGAAAAATGGTTAAAACTAGTGATATTATGTCGAAGTGAAATGATTCCAGCTAGTGATGTGACATAAAGCTGAAGAAAAATGGCTACAACTAGTGATATTATGTCGAAGGAAAATGATTTCAACAAGAGATCATATGATATAAAGTTGAAGGGTAATGATTCTGGTGAGAGTTTGACCATTGTGAGTTGTTGCATTTTGACACTTGTGATTGATCTACTTGATAATTGTGATTGATTTACTTGACACTTGTGATTGTCATACTTGATATGTGTTGATTCTTGAACTGTGACTATTGGATTTTGATTGTTAAGCCTCGAGAACTGTATAATGTGAAACTGTTAGGTTGAGTTGATTCCTATCTAGTTTGAGGAGGTTCAATTGGAATGAATGAAGCACTCGTTTTCTAGCTAGTTTTGTCTTGTTTATTCGGTTGCTTGTTGAGTACCGTGATACTCACTCCTTGCTTCTGCACTTGTGTAGGTCCCAAGTACAGATTTTAGGGTTATATTAGAATAAATAAGTTTTCTGCTCTTATGTTAATCTTGTTTTACTTTTCGCATTTTTTTCATTCCGTTGGATTGATGCTGATGACTTGTCTTGATGGAAATAATTAAGTGTCATCATGTATATTTTTGGATCGTGTCATTAACTTTAATGGAGTTTCTAGTTTCTTAAGTTTATGAAATTAGAAAAAACATTTTTGATTTAGGTTTTTACTTTTTAATATGTAATGTTATCAATTTATGTTTGGAATTTCTTTCTGAACTGTTATTTACAAAATTATCAAATAAAGACGTTCATTTTCGTATGCTAATCATCTCATATTTGATTCTTCACAAATTGGTATAAGATTTTAAATTTTAGATCTTTCCATCTATAATTTATGCCAAAAATAGTTACTATTAAAAATGTCTTTTCATAAGTTTATGTAAAAAAAAAACAACTTGGTCATTAATTAGCAGATAAGCTCAGCTGACCACCATTTTCCCCTCCCAAGCCCAACACTTAAACCATGCCAGGCCCCTTAAGTTGACCAGACATGGCACCAAATCCGGTTTGGGTCACTTTTTATTGAGTCGGATTGGATCAAAATTAATTACTATCAAAATGAGTAGTGGTGTAGTGATGGAATTACTCTATTCTTAATTAGAGATCTCAAATTTAAATTCTGAATATGAAGAAAATTTTATTGGAAGTGTCACCCAAAATAGCATCTGTCGTGTGCGATTGAAATTTAAACTCTAATATGAGCTCCGAACACCGATTGCCAAGCGGAAAAAAAAAAAAAAAGAGACTAACTACTAGCCTAGCTAATAATAAGAAAGAGAATATCCTAGTTTCCGCAAGAAACAAACGAGTTGTATATGCTAGAGCCATAAACTATTTTCTGCCACACATTTATTAATTAAGATAATGTTTTAGATAGCTTCTCAAATTACCTTTTACCTTTAATTTGTTAGGTATGGAAGTGAAATCTTCTACTGGAACTTGATTTTAAAAAATTGCATATATAACTTCATTTATATATATAATTGTTTAATTTTTCTTTTTGAAATAATAGTATAATTTGACCTAGAGTAAATAATTTTTGACCAAATTAAACTATTATATAAAGCAACTTACCAAAATAATATATTTTTCTAAAATTTTACAAAATTAGTATAAACATATTTCACAGTAACGTTTTAGGGTATATTTTGTTTTTTAAAAAACTAACAGTGTTAGGTTGATATATGTTACTGTAAGTAACATTTTAGGAGTAAAATATTACTATGAGTAACGTTTTAGGAGTAAAACGTTACTGTGAGTAACGTTTTTAGGAGTAAAATATTACTATGAGTAACGTTTTAGGAGTAAAATATTATTATGAGTAACGTATTAGGAGTAAAACATTACTGTGTGTAATGTATATCAATCTAACGTTGTCAGCTTTTAAAAAATAAAATATATCCTAAAACGTTACTGTGAAATACGTTTATACTAGTTTTATAAAATTTTAAAAAAAACATATTATTTTGGTGAATTACTTTATATAATGACTTAATTTGGTCAAAACCTCATTAAGTTACTTTCAAATGACTTAGCCCAATATATTCGTCATCTATCTTCTATTTTTTGTGTCTTAGTAATGAATATTAATGTTTCCTTGAGAAGTTTTATGTGCAATTGCGAAACTCTTGAAAATATATTAGTTAACTCATGCAGGTGGAATATTTTATAGATTTAATGTTTAGAAGATTTATTAATTTAAATGACATACTTAACAACGCAAAATTAAAGATTTTTTTAATTTTTATGAAATCAAGTCACAACCCACAAATAAATTGAAACAGGGAGTATTATCTTTTGGTTGAATAACTTGCCCCCAATTTTCAATTTGGCACCATCAACATTGCTCACTTTTAGTCCTTCAACCCCATATTTGTATGTACCATTTAAAGCTTGTGATCTTAAATTAAAAGACTTTTAAAAAATAGAAATTTTTTTAAATTTTATGATCTTGGATTAAAAATATCTAAAATGTATTAAAATATCTTTTAATTTTGTGATATTAGAAAAACATCGATTAAATTATTTTAATTTTCTTTAATTAAAATAGAGAGACATCAGTTGGTATTTGAAATATTTTCAAAACGTAGCAACTTGATATTCGAACCCATTATTTCTACCACTTGACAACAGTACATGTTTTTTGCTAAAGTATTTCTGCTGTTCTTAGTTTATACTAATAATTATCATATGAAGTAGTTTTGTACGAACTTAAAAATCCGACAGCACACTATTGGGTTTTAACGTTTTTAAAAGTACAAATTAAAAAAAAAAATTAAGTTATACACGTGATTCTCTACCTACAAAGTTTTTATTTTTTAAAAAGTAAAATTAACACTATTACGTGCAATTGCTATAATGTAATATAGTGGGTTAATTAGTTACCGGCTCAGCTCCACTGTTTCAATTTATATTACCTTTTTCAAATTTTGAGATTCAAACATTTTAAATAGATAAAATTTAAATTTTTATTTGACTCTCGAAAAGTATAAGACTTAAATTTTTATTTGACTCTCGAAAAGTATATCAATGGTCCATTTTTATCAGCTACCCCGCTTAATGCTTTTCATACTAGTGATTTAATCTTTCGGGGTGGCTCGGTGGTTTGAGCTTAGTACTTCCATGTTGGAGGTCTCAAGTTTGAAACCCTTTGCCAGCGAAAGCAAGGATTTTGCCTTCTGGGTTGAGCTCGTCGCACCAGACTTGCCTAGTATGGGTTAGCTATTGCATAGGAGTAGAGATTTTACCCTGTGTGCACCCAAAGGATAGTAACTGCGGGTTTCCCTTGTAATAAAAGAAAAATACAAAGTGATTTTACATGCACTTACTTTGCCACTAGCTAAAGAAATGAAATTACATTAACTGAATTTTTTACCTTGCAATACAAATGACAAAAAGAAGTAGAATCCAAAGGCCAGATTCAACTCTGAAAATAATTGACACTTCATAACAAGACATGAAATACATGAAATTTTCAAAAATAAAATAAACCTAAAGAAATAATTAAGACATAATAATGGATAATTTGTTGAAACAATTATTCGAATTAACAAAGCAAATTACAAGATAATTAATTAATTAGTTGGTTCCTCCAAGAACACCCTTCAACTTCTTGATTAAAGCAGCATCAAGGAATGTGGTGGCTGCGACAAGTTCAGTAGGCAAATCATTAGCAAACAAAGCAAAATCAGTAATTTGAAGCCCTGGTGTTGGGCTACTGAAAGAAATAATAGCCAAAGCTGAAGTTTTCCCTGAATTAATCTGAAAATGCAATAACCCTTGTGGAAATACCATAATATCTCCTTGTTTTAGGGTTTTAAAAAACACTTTGTTGTCCGAGGAAGAAATAAATCCCGCGCATATTTCTCCTTGGACAACATAAAGCACCTCCGATGCTCCGGGGTGTGTGTGCATTGGGATAACACCACCTATAGCTAAATCAAGCCTAGCCATTGAGATTCCAAGCCCATTGACACCTGGAAATTGAGGAGCAAAAGCAGGAGTCACCGCCGCTTTAATGAGAGGGATTATCTTTCCTGTGGCAGCTAACCCTGAGAACACAAAGTCATCAGAAGTTACTTTTGATGGTTTCTTGCAAGCATAGCCACCGGGACCATCGGGTAAGGACAAGTCACCAACACAGAAATCGAGGACCGCGGCTTGAGAGGAGGAGATGATGACAAGAGAGAAGATGAACAAGGCTTGAAAATACATTTTTTTTAGAAAATAAATATTTTGGGGGTTGTTGTTGATGAGGAGTTGCATTGGGTGTTATCTTGATAGGGTTTTTATAGGGGTTGAGTTTGCATGGATGTTATTTTTGCTTTATTCTGATTGGTTGTTAGAGATAAGGCATGCAGAGGGGTTTCACGTGCATGATTTTAGGGTATGAAGGAAACGACATATTTTGGGCTGTGAATTGCATGTGAGTTTACGATATTTTTTTTTTTGGCAAACAAGAATACAAGAGATCTCTTTTTTGAGATTTTGTTGGATATTATTCCAATAGCTAAACAAAAATATCCCAATTACTTTTGGAAATTAAGTATTTGGGTGAAAATTATATTGATGTTTTAAATTTTGACTAATATTTTTATTTGTCTTAAAATTTAAAAGAAGGAATTCGCTTGCTGTAGTCCACTGTTTTATTTTATGTATACATTATAAAGTATAAAGTACGTAGTCAATTGAGTGGCAGATCCAAAGCGACTGACAAATTGGTGTTAATATCAAGTCTAATTTTGAAAGTGTTCTTTTGACTCTATCATTAGCTCGGCTAGTCTCTGCTTATGATGTTTTAGTCAATTTTCAATGACTCTTAATTATATATGTGCGAAGAGTTGGCACACTGAGTAATTGAAAGCGGGTTTAGTCCCCAAAAGTGCCCCATCCATAAGTTGCTTTGTTGTTGGGGGCAAAAAAGAAGAGAACTAATTACAAGTCTTGTTTGAAAGTTGAATTAACTTTTACGCGAATTTTCAAGTAGATGAAAGCGGTTGAGTGGTCTCAGTTGGAGATGGGATGCCCGTCAACCATGCATGGTTCCCTTTCAATGGCCAAAAGATAACAATGATTTTCTAAAATTTATGTTTTTAACATTCTATTATCGAATCATTGATTTAATTATTGGTTTGTGCTACATGATTCTAAAAGACAAATATTGTATTCTCTATACATGAAACATCGATACAGTATGATAACTTTTTAGAGTGTGTTAGAAGCAATTGATTTTTATTTTTGTCGAGAATTACATTTGTTTGAGGGGGGGAAAAATATCTACTTTACAAGAAAGTATAGTGAAAGAAGAAGGATCGTTCATTCAAGGATTTGAGAGAAAAATATCTTTAGATATGGTTGGGTGGTGTGGTCCATTAGAAGATGGACAAAATACAATTTGGATGGCACAAAAAGACATTTCTATTCAGCCACTAAGAGACATTTGACAACTAAAAAGGGGAATCTGAAAGTCTTCTGACAAAAACAACAACAACAACAAGAAGGGGTGGCCCTTTATTTCAAATGTGTGGCTATTGTAGGTGCCCTATCTTGTAGGGAGTTTTGATTTTACTAAGGTTAATTGCTTAGTTGCAGTAATCCTTATGTAGTAATAAGACGATGAAATTGGAGTTTCTATTAAATTTGAATCGCATTGTAGGATTAATTTGGAGGTAGACTTATTGAGATAGGTTTAAGAAATAATTGGCACATATATTCAATTCTTAGATTAAATTGACATATTTTTAGCCAAATAAATATTTAGCAAATAAAAACCTAAAAGGAATTGGTATTTAATAGTCGTGTATTTTGCACAAAAAATGGGAAGGAAATTCCTATTCACACCCATCTCGCTTCAAATTATTTTTCTTTAAAATATAAAAAATGCTTTCTACCATCTCTCTTCTAACTTTCAATCGTTTTTTCCCTAAAACTAGTAAATGTTTATTTAGAATTATCCTTTAAATTAGTGAAAGTACTTAATTATGACTATTCTTCTTTCAAAGGAGATTTTGTTTGTGTATCCACAAATATATGTTTGCATTATAATATATATATACACAATTTATTTTCATATTTTGTTTGTGTATCCACTTGCATAATATATACTTGGTATTAGCCGCCCAAGATATGTTAATATATACATTTAGTATGTGGTGAATGTTGATATCGACTACAGACAAATATGTATTCAATTAAATATGTACATGCGATTAAGTATACATTTAATCAAGTATACAAACATTGGCGCTATAATATATACATTACTTCTTTTTTGGTTGTATACATTATACATTATTAGTATACACAAGTATAATTTGCACTATTCATGTGTATAGATATATTATCTTTCGAAAATATTTCGATAAATTAAATTAAGTTTGTATGCATACTTTCAACTACATTCATATACATAATATCAACTGCGTATACATTTAGTTTGAAGACGTACACATGAGATTGTTACAAAGTTTACCTCAATGTATACAAATTCATGTTTGACATTAAATAAGAATTAAATACTTATTCAATTTGAATTCTGAGGAGTTATTAACATGTGGAAATCGATGTTGTAGGTAAAAAAAATCTTAAAAATCAAAATTATTATCCGTTAATACTTACGATTGACGATTTACAAGCTCGTCGTCATTTTTCAGTTCACCCATTCTCTAGAAGGGTTTCACATTGTTTTCACAATCTTCGTCACTTTCTACATACTATTGAAGAATATGATAAGAGTGTTGTTAAGAGTTAAGTAGTAGTTAGTTATTATTGTTATCCAGCTGTCAATATCCTATTGGTTCATTAGTTATTAGTTACATTTTTCTGTTAGTTAGTTACAATGGAATTGTATAAGTACATATTAGCACTGTAAGTTGAAATAACAATTTCTTTCCATCTTTCTCATTCAATCAATAATTTTGTCATGGTATCAGAGCATGGAATGCGATTCCTGGTGATTATTTAGCTTCGATTGATAGCTGAATTTGCAGATCTGAGGAGGCATCAATGGCGAACAAAATTGACCATGGTCATCCTCTGTTCTTGTCATCTTCTGATGTACCAGGAGCTGTTCAAGTTGGAATTCAACTCACAGGTATGGAGAATTATACTTTATGGAGCAAAGCAATGGAATTAAATCTGTTCACTAAGAATAAACTGGGATTTGTTGATGGAAGCATCAAACGTGAAATTATACAGTTGATTCTGAGAAGAAACAGTGGGATCGATGTAATGCTATGGTGCTTTCATGGCTGATGAGTAATGTGAGCAAGGATTTGGTGAGTGGAATCTTATTTCGTTCTAATGCAGCTCTAGTTTGGAGTGATTTGAAGGAACGTTTTGATAAGGTGAATATGTCCAGAATTTTTCATCTGCACAAATCGATTGTCACACATACTCAAGGTACTTCCCTTGTATCAGCTTATTACTCAAAGTTAAAGGATCTATGGGATGAATTCGACTCAATTGTTCCACCTCCTTCTTGTAATTGTGATAGATCTAAAGAGTATATTGATAGTATGCTTAGACAAAAGCTTTTGCAATTTTTAATGGGTTTGAATGACAATTATAGTCATGCTAGGAGTCAAATTCTTATGATGAGTGTTCCACCTTCTGTTAATCAATGTTATGCTATGATAATTCAAGATGAAAGCCAAAGGGAGTTATGTGGAGATCACTAAACTTTGGGTGGACAATTAGATTCTACTGCATTATTTTCCAGTAGATCTGGAGGCAATGGTTCTGGAAGTAATGGTTCTGGAAGTAATGGGAGTCAAGGTTATCGAAGTCAAGGAAATATGAAACCTCATAAACCACAAAGGAGTGGATATTTGTATTGTGATCATTGTGAAATGAAGGGTCACAGTAGAGCTGATTGCAACAAGCTGAAATATTGTACTCATTGTCATAAGCATGGGCATTTAAAGGATGTTTGTTTCCAATCAATAGGTTATCCTATCAATTATAAAGGGAAAAGATTAGCTAACAATGTGGCAACAGATTGTGGATTTCTGGGGAGTTCAAATGATAACAATTGTTTTGTTCCTTCAACACAACAGTCACAACAACAATATGGTTCAGGTTTTGGAGCTGGTTCAGTGCCACAGTTTACACCTGATCAGTATAAGCAAGTTTTTCAGATGTTGAACAAACCATTGATTCATGAAGGAAATGCAACATCTACAAACATCAATGCCAATGCAGCAGGTAACTTTGCAGGAAACTCTAAGTTTAATTCCTCTAGTTTTGATTGGATTGTTGATAGTGGAGCAACTGATCATATGGTGGGAACTAAGAATGTCTTGACTCATGAATCAACAGTGATGAGTTCAGGACGTGTTCAACTTCCAAATGGTGATTCATCTCGAGTCACACATTCAGGTTGTTCTAAACTACAAGGAGGTGATATAGTCAAAAATGTTTTATGTGTGCCAGATTTTAACTTCAACCTTCTTTCAGTGGCTAAACTAACTAGACAATTGAATTGTTGTGCTATATTTTATCCTGATTTCTTCCTTCTTCAGGATCTTCTCACTGGGAGAGTGAAGGAGATTGGTAAAGAGGATGGTGGTTTATACATTTTGAAGTCTCCTCAACTGATAAACACTGAACAACATCGTAAGAGTGTTGCTACTACAACTGTCCAAGATTCTGATGAGGGTGAAGTTTGGCATAAAAGATTAGGTCACATCCCTGTGAATGTTATTAGAAAGATAGATATGTTTGCTAATAAAAGGAAGTTTCAGTTACAACGTTGTAATATTTGTCCATTGGCTAGACAAGTTCGATTACCATTCTCGATTAGTAACACTAGAAGTTCAAAATGTTTTGATTTAGTTCATATGGATGTATGGGGACCCTACAAAGTTGCAACACACAATAAGATGATGTTTTTTCTTACATTGGTTGATGACTATTCTAGATGGACTTGGATATATCTCATGCATCTTAAATCTGATGTTTCTACTATATTGAAGCAATTTCTTGCCATGGTTCAAACTCAGTATAGTGTCCAGGTTAAAACATTTCGATCAGATAATGGGGGAGAGTTCTTCAATGCTCAAGTGAGTGAGTTGTTTCATTCTAAAGGTATCATTCATCAGAGTTCTTGTCCACATACACCTCAACAAAATGGTGTAGTGGAAAGAAAGCATAGACACATCATGGAGACAGCTAGAGCTATCAGATTTCAAGGTCACATTCCAATTAAGTTTTGGGGGGAGTGTGTTGTAGCTGCAGTGCATATTATTAATAGAATTCCATCCACTGTGTTGGATAATAAGTCACCTTTTGAGATGATGTTCAGCAAATCACCAGACCTGTCTTACATGAGAATAATAGGTTGTTTATGTCATGCTACCAAACTGTTGAGGACAGACAAGTTTGGACCTAGAGCTATTAGATAAGTTTTTATGGGTTATGGCACTACACAAAAGGGATACAAACTTTAATGATCTTGAAAATAAAGTTTTGCTTATCAGCAGGGATGTTGTTTTTACAGAATCCATATTTCCTTTTCAGATTCATACTAATACAGATATGCAGACAATTGTATCTGATGATGAAATTCAAGTTTCAGTTCCAGTTTTGAATGTCAGGATGATGATCATGTTTGCATGCATGATGATACTGATAGTACCACTAGACACTCTGTTGATCATACTCTTGAGGAGTCAAATATGAATCCATCTTCAGTTGTTCAGGAACCAACTATGAGTACCACTATAGAAAAAAGACAGTCCACTAGAACTTCCAGACCTCCACTTTGGCAAAAGGATTTTGTGACTTCAACTAAGTCTAGATCAAAGTCTAATTGTCTGTATTCTCTTGGAGATAGTATTGATTACAGTTGCTTGTCTCCTTCATATCAATGTTGTATTGCTAATCTTTCAGTTAACATTGAACCTCATTTTTATCATCAAGCTGTCAAGGACAATAGATGGGTGACAGCTATGAAGGAAGAAATACAAGCTTTGGAAGATAATAAGACTTGGGAGATAGTATCTCTACCTATTGGTAAGAAGGCTATAGGCTGCAAGTGGGTGTATAAAATCAAGTACAAAGCAACTGGTGAAGTTGAAAGATTCAAAGCTAGATTAGTGGCCAAAGGTTATAGTCAGCAGGAAGGATTAGATTATCAGGAGACTTTTTCTCCAGTTGTTAAAATGGTCACTGTAAGGACAGTGCTGACTCTTGCTGCTACTAAGGGGTGGGATGTTCAACAAATGGATGTCTATAATGCATTCTTGCAAGGTGATTTAGTGGAGGAAGTGTATATGCAATTGCCTCCAGGTTACACTCATAGATATGATGGGGTTCAACCTGTATGCAAGCTACTTAAGTCATTATATGGACTTAAGCAAGCTTCGAGACAATGGAATGTGAAATTAACTCAGGCTCTATTAGCTGCTGGTTTTCAGCAAAGTCATATGGATTATTCTTTGTTGATTAAAAGGTCAGATGAAGGCATTGTGATTGTATTGATTTATGTTGATGATTTGTTGGTAACTGGTAGTAGCTTGAAGTTGATTAATGAAACTAAAAAAGTTCTAAAGGACAACTTCAAAATAAAAGACCTTGGAACTTTGAGATATTTTCTAGGAATAGAATTTGCCAGAAACACTAAAGGGATTCTTATGCACCAGAGGAAGTATGCATTGGAGATAATTTCTGATTTAGGCTTAGGTGGGTCTAAACCTATTGCCACACCTGTTGAAACGAATATCAAATTAACTACTATAGTTTTTGATAAACATACAGTTCTTCATCTGATCCACTATTATCAGATATTGGTGCATATCAAAGACTTGTTGGTAGGTTGATTTACTTAACCATTACTAGACCTGACTTGTCTTATGCTGTTCAAAGCTTAAGTCAGTTTATGAATGCACCAAAGAGGTCTCATATGGATGCTGCTGTTAGAGTTGTAAGATACATCAAACAGAATCCAGGTTCAGGCATATTGTTGGCTGCACAATCTTCTGATTCTTTGCAAGCATATTGTGATGCTGATTGGGGATCATGTCTTGATACTAGGAAGTCCATTACCGGGTATATGGTAAAATTTGGGGACTCTTTACTTTCTTGGAAGTCAAAAAAAGCAATCTACTGTCTGTAGGAGTTCTGCAGAAGCAGAATATAGAAGCATGGCCTCCACTGTTGCTGAAGTTACATGGATAATTGGTCTTTTTCGTGAATTAGATATACCTCTTGCTTTACCTGTTGTTATACATAGTGATAGTACTGCTGCCATTCAGATTGCATCCATTCTGGTCTTCCATGAAAGGACCAAACACATTGACATTGATTGCCATTTTGTTAGGGAGAAGATACAAAGAGGTATTGTCTTCATTCAGCATTTGGCCACTACAGAGCAACTTGCTGATGTGTTAACTAAAGGTCTTGGTCGTTTGCAACATGAATATCTTGTATCCAAGCTAGGCATGAAGAACATCTTCATATCACCTAGCTTGAAGGGGGGTATTGAAGAATATGATAAGAGTGTTGTTAAGAGTTAAAGTAGTAGTTAGTTATTATTGTTATCCAGCTGTCAATATCCTATTGGTTCATTAGTTATTAGTTACATTTTCTGTTAGTTAGTTACAATGGAATTGTATAAGTACATATTAGCACTGTAAGTTGAAATAACAATTTCTTTCCATCTTTCTCATTCAATCAACAATTTTATCACATACTACTCTTACCAATCTCTCTCTGTATATAAAGCTGGATATAAAAAATGTGATGTGGTACCTCTCAATGGCCAGCATTTCTATTTATGTTTTATTTCATTTTTTTGACATTTTATTTTTATTTGTAATTTTTTTTTAAAAAAAAAACTGAAAAAAATATTTAATGCATTACATCATGCTCCTTTAAAACTTCCATCATACTAATACACATTTAAGTAAATGGAAGATGAAAAGATAAAATCCTTTTTATTTTTCATAACAGTTCTAATTATTTAGCCTATAAATTAAAGTAAAAAATTGACTATCATAATCAACAATAGTGGAAATCTTCACTTTCTCTCTTCTTCTTCTTCTAATGATGAATATATAGGTATCGAATTTTGATATTGAGATGTCCAACAAATTTTTAGGCCTTTTAATTTTTTCAAGAAAAGGGAAAGAGAGAGTATCTCAATATCTAATATATTGGTGATGATAAAACTTCTAAAGATATTAATGGTGATGAATATACGGATATTAAATTTCTTGAAAAGGGAAAGAGAGAGTATCTCATGATCTAAAGATATTGGTTATGATAAAACTTCTAAAGATATTGGTGGTGATGAATATACGGATATCAAATTTCTTGAAAAGGGGAAAGAGAGTATCTCATGATCAAAAGATATTGGTGATGATAAAACTTCTAAAGAGAATGATGATGATGAATATACGGATATCAGATGTCCAGCGAAATTCTAGACCTTGTGATTTTTTTAAGAAAAAAGAAAGAAAGGATATCTCATAAACCTTCTATAGATATTGGTGAAAAGAAAAAGATTATGTAACAAAAAAATGTCTTCAAAGTACAGCCTTTTTGAAAGAATCTTGATTTCTTTTATATTGAGAACAAAAATTCATAATATGTAAGAAGATTTATTTAGAGAAAAAATCAATCTATTTAGTAAATTAGTATTAAATTAGGAGGAAAATAAGTATTCTACTTAACTCTTTCATATATTTTTATGTCATCATTATTTTATATATATATATATATATATATCTTTAATTAAACTTTATTTTTTTTTATTATTTAGCTTAACTTAAAATTTACTAACGACATCATTTTTTCTTCTTTGGTCTACTAACATTTTTCTTCTTTTATTTTGTTTTATTTTTTGTGTCTTTAATTAAAGTTTTTTTTCGTATTTATCTTGTATTAACATTTTTGTGTTTATTTTTAATTCTAATGCGTGAAAATTTATTTGTTTATTCATAAAATCTAATTATTATAACTGCTTAAGAATCGTAGTATTTTTTACGGAATGTGATTTTAACATTTTTCTTAAAATTTTTGATCATTTTTTAGTCCAACATTGATAATTATATGTTTTATAAACAAAAATCTCATATTTATTTAATTTTATTAATTTTTCAAATACTCTTTCAAACATGTGTATTAGAATAATTGCTCAAAATTGAATTATTCTTCTAAAGAAAAATTGTGCCTCGATGCTATTGATTTCTTTACCTCCTTCCCTTAGAATAAAATAGGCCTAAGTCATCTACAGTCCCTTATTGTTGTCCACATAATTTACTTAGATACCTCAACTAGGACTAGTACCGATTAAACACCTCTACTCACTCGAATTTGATTCATTTAGACACTTTTGCTGAGGTGGCGCAGAAAGTGTAGTTCACATCTTGGTGAACGCGTGAAGTTCATATTTTAATATTTTTCCTTTTCCTTTTCAATCTTTCCTTTTAATTTTCTCATTATTTTTTTAACAGTAACAATTTTTTTTATCTTCTTCTCTTTCACCATCTGAAACCACTTTGCTTTAAAAATATATGGTCATTTTTTATTTTATATTTACTTTTACAAATTTCATGTTTTCTTCTTCTTTTTTTAATATTCTAATCATTGTCAACTTCCATATGAAGATCCCATTCACAATTTTTATCAAAAAAATGAAGATGCCTTATTTATCGAAAAAAATGGAAATCATCTACAGCTTCTTTGCCGGAAAAAATGAAGATCATTAATAAAATATTTTCTCTCTCCCTCTTCACCTCTCCCGCCACAAACCACCTTGATCTACGCCCCTTCTTCCTCCAAATCTAAGTAGAAACAGAAAAAAAAAAAACAAATTTGAAATCAAAATAAACAAAGGAAGAATGAGAATCTTTTAAGAAAACATCATCAATTCAACTGAAAATAAGAAAGAAGACATAAAAGAAATTAAAATGATAAATTTATACCTAATATATGTTAAATATCTATTTGTTCTAAATGGAGAATTAACAATGATGGAAGGTGGAGCTGTTATAGAAAGAAAAGAAAGGGAAAGACTTGTATTGGGTGGAGTGCGGGGGTGGGAGAAGGGGGTTGTATAATTTCTTTCTTTTTTTTTAAAGAAAAATTTAAAGTCTTTTCTTAAAGATTTTGACTTATTAATATTTAAAATTTATTTTGATAATTATTTTAAATTAAAATGCCACATGTTTTTATTTGATTTGCTATTTTGCCACATCATGTGCATGTGTATTACACGCACTTTCTCTTTTGATTGAGTGTCAGAAAAATGTTCAATAGGTATTTATTTGTTAAGGTTAGAGTGTCTAATAGGAAATAATGTTTGTTAAAGTGTCTAAATGAATTATACGAACAACTTTAAGGGGCCACACATAACTTAAGCCAATAAGATATGAATGATGACCATATTTAATTCTTATCACCATCAATGCTATTGATTTCTTTACCTCATTCCCTTAAATATCACTATTAGTGTTGTTTATATTATTTCCTTAAATTACTTATTTTTCCTTTCTTGTATTTATTCATTTATTTTATTTTTTAAATTCTAAAAATTACTTATTATAACTATATAGGAATTACAATCTTTTTACAGAATTTGATTTTGACTTTTCCCTTATAATTGTTAGATCAATCCTTAGTCTGATATAGATTTTTATATGTTTTTAATTGCATAAAAATTAAATTACTCTATAATTTTAAAAATAATAATAAGTGTTTTCATTTATTGCTCAATTTAAATATGTATAAATAGGAAAACAACCGTTATGCTTTCCAAAATAATATTATATTTATATTGTAATTTTTTTGCCAATATTTTTTCTTTTTCGATCGTCTTATTCTTTTATCACTAACTTTAATTGTTTTATAATTTTTTATGAATGAAAGAAATATTAGAGAAAGAAGATGAAAGTTTTAGGAAAGATCAATTAATAATATTTGATGAAATTTTTTAAAAAGATAGTTTTTGAAAAATATTTATGACAACAGTAAATGAGATTATTGAGATAAAAAAAGTTGTAGAAAAGTGTTTTTTTTTAAAATATAGACATAAAACGTAAAATGAGAGAATTTAAGAAAAATAATATATTAAAATAATAGTGATGAGAGATGATGAAATTTATAATTAAAACTCTATTTTTAATTTTCAGAAATTTTTTCTGACAATAAATTATATGAGATAAAAAATATTGAAAAGAAAAACGTGTAGGATAGTAACCTAAAAGGTAAGATGGGAGAATTTTTAAGGAAAAAAATAAATTATAATAATATACTGATGAGAGATGAAGAGTAATAAATGGTAGTAGTAATGATAAGGAGAGATAATTAAGTTATTTTAATTATATTTTTCCCCTTATTTTAGTATATTTTAGAGATAAATAAAAATCAAAAAATTGATAAAAAAGATAAATGATAATACTGGTGAAAGCGAGGCGCCACGTCCTATTTTTATTATCTAGCTTTATATATAATATATTTTTTATTATTAAATTAAAATGAAGAATTAATAAAAAAAATGCATAAAAACTTAGAATCAATTTTTTTTGGTTTTAAGATTAAAAAAATATTTCATTTCATCTTTGAATAAAATATTCTTGATAATTTATCGTAGGGCTATACCCATTTGAGAACACTTATATTATCAAATGTTTAGAGTATATTATTGACGTAGTTCACTATCGCGCGAAGTGCGGACAACTTAACTAGTTGAAATATAATAGGAAAGACAAATATTTGTAAGAAAATATCTTGCATCCAACTACAAGATTAAAAGAAAAGGTAGAAATCCTTTAAAAAAATGATGTGATTTGAGTTAGTAACTGTGAAGAGTTATTGTTGTAATCAGGGGCGGAGCTAGTGTAGCGGATGGGGGTTCGGCGAATCCACCGACTTTTTCATAGATTCTATATTTGTATTAAAATATAAAATACAATGTGTGTATATATATATATATATATATATATATATATATATATATATATATATATTCCATGTGAACCCATAAAAACACTGAAGCGTTTGGCTAAGTGGTAGTTGGGCGCCCAGCTAGATCGTTCGCCTCCCGCAATGCGTGTGTTCGATTCTCTGTAGGCGCATACAATTTTTTATGTATAAAAGTTTTCTTTAATTTTGTATCGTACTATGAAACTACAATATCTGACTATTAATTTCTACTTACATTAAAAAAGTTTAACTCAAATTTTTTCTTCAAAATTTAGAATTCTGACTTTTATTGTTGATCTAATTGCTCCTATTCAACATCTAGCCTCCGGTGTGTACTCTTGTCTCTCCCTTTTTTTTCCTTCTTCGTTTTTAGTGAATTAAATATTTATATTTGTCCGTTAATTTGATGATTGCTACTTTAGGTTAAGATCGTTATTTCTTTTTTACAAAAATTAAAAAATTAGAACCCACTAACATAAAATTCTTGCTCCACCTCTGGTTGTAATATTTTCTAATGGATATACTTTAGAGAAAATGATAAAATCCTTAAACATGAAGGGAGGGTGAAAAAGGAATTAAAGAGAAAAAGATGGGAGTTAAATATCTCTCTCTCTCTCTAATCAAGAATTTGGCCAAACGTACAAAGACTATACTAATCTTCTAGTCTAAAATAAATAAAAAATATATTTAAGTATTTGTCATTTCCTAAAATTACAATTTAATTAGAACATAGATTCATAAGTTTAGATATGAAAAGTCCCATTGGGACAATATTTTTCTTCAATTGTAGTACCTATTTTAATAATAAAACCATTTCACGAATCGAGAAAAAAAATTGAAAGAAGAAAAAAGCAGAACATTATTGTGAAAGAAATAAAAAAGAGACATGTTATACAATGCATTCGTATTCTTAAGTAGCGTTAGTACATCAAAGCAATCCTGCTAATTCTTTTTCCTATTCTTCTCTACTCGATCACTTCTTTAGAAAAATATGAATGTAACTGAAGTTAGGAAAGAGTTATATAGATCTTTAGGAATGACTTCAGACGATAGTTTGATGAACGAAAATGAATGGGTCGATGATGATTCACACTATAGTTTGAACAATGATGTACATTTAGATAAGGACGATGAAGAAGTTGAGAACAATGAGGAACACATTTTAGGACATGAGTTGGAAGAGTACGATGTTAATGGTGAACCATATGATACTTTCACCGAAGAGGATGTGAGCGCTGGTCGATTTTTTGTTATTTGTAGTTTTGATGATGTAACAAACTCAGGGACCTTGTGAAGGTACCCGGTTCTCAATATGAATCGTTCGTTGACTGCCAGCTGGAGAAAGTACAGGAAGTTGGTGCACAGTTCCCAACTGCGTCAGAAACGTCAGACCTTTCCAACCAATGGCAGGGGTTTAAGGAAAGTGACTTTTCTATACAATGTCATCTTTCCACACATTGCTCTTTAGTTTTGCAACTTGAAAAAGCACATTCAAGAACTCTTGCAAAGCCTTAAGAAAATCAAGGAGAAGAACCATTCAAGAACAACTGAAACTCAGGCGTACATTGTGTAGTTGTTTGAGAATATATTCTTTCGATCTTACATTTTTAACTGATCCTAAATCTATAAAGGAATCAGTGTGGTCTGATCTGAAATTCTAAGTTAGTTAGTTGGACTAATTTAGTGGGTAACCTTTGTGTTGCTTAGAAAATTCTAAGTTGTCTAGAGTGATAGCTTAGTGGGTAGAGTAACATCTACTTAGACTCATCAAGCAATATAGTTATTGCTTGTTGGTGAGATTAAAAGCATTTTCTCACATTTGTGTAACCGATTTACTTTTGCTTGTGAAGATTAGTGAAACAGTTGTGAAAATCCTGTGAGACAGGTCGTGCTTTTACTCACTTGAGCAAGGAGGTTTCCACGTAAAACTCCTCTATTGTTAAACTGTATTTACTTTCTGCTATATCCTTATTTGTGTGTCAAGGGATCTGGTCCATTGACTGATAGTGAATGCACAGATTCTAACAAGTGGTATCAGAGCAGGTACTCTCTTTGCGGTTAACACCAAGAAAGTGATTCCTGTTCTAAAATGGCTGCTCCACTTAATCTGGAAGAGGGTCAGTCTTCAACTAGACCCCCTCGTTTCAATGGCCACTTTTATAGTTGGTGGAAAGTGAGAATGCATGACTTCCTTATGGCTGAAGACAGTAAACTATGGGACATTGTCTTAGATAAACCCTTCATTCCCATGATTGAAGAGAAAGATGGTGAAAACACTAGGCTTGTTCCAAAGCCTAGACGAAAATATGATGAAGCTGATAGGAAGAAGATTGAAAAAGGGTACAAAGCAAAGAAACTTCTTGTCTGTGGTATAGGAACTGATGAGTTCAATCGTGTCTCAGCTTGTGAATCTATAAAAGAGATCTGGGATAGCTTAAAAACAGCCCATGAAGAAACTGAACAAGTAAAAGAGTCAGAGATTGATATGATTACCTCTCAGTATGAAAATTTCAAATGAGAGAAAGTGAAACTATTCATGAAATGTTCACTAAACTGTCATCAATCACAAATGAGTTGAGAAGTCTTGGAGAACCTATCAACATGAGTAAGCAGGTCAGGAATGTGCTTCGAATTCTTCCCAAGTCTTGGGAAAGTAAGGTTGATGCTATTACTGAAGCAAAGGACCTGAAAGTGTTAACAATGGATGCTATCATTGGAAATCTAAAGACTCATGAGATGAATCGAAGTCATGATCAGTCAAAGAAGGAAGTCAAGAAAGATAAGTCTTTGATGCTGAAATACAGATCTGAAGAGGACTCCAGTGATGATGATGATATGACTTTCCTCATCAAGAGGTTTCAGAAGATGGTGAGGAAAAACAAAGGTTTTAGAAAGCGAGCAAATGTTCCTCGAACTGCCACTCAAAATGATACTTGTCACAAGTGTGGAAAGGCTGGACACTTTATAAGAGAGTGTCCATTACTCAAAGCCAAAAACAAAGAATATCAAAAACCAAGAGGTGATAAAGAAAAGCGAAGGGACCTGGTACTCGATAAAAATGATCGAAAAGCTGCTGCTGACTATGTGGTCAAGAAAGCTCTTGCTGCATGGGGAGACTCTTTTAGTGACTCAGAAGATGTTGATGAACCAAATGATGTGTCAATGGTGGTGGTTCATGAGGAGGAAACCATATCCAATGAGATGTTTGATTTCATGGCTCATTGAGTGAATGAAGATGATGAGGATAAGGTAACTCTTCTTGATTTTAAACATGATCTGAATACCTATTCTCTTAAAAATTGAGAACATTAGCAAATGTTATGATTGATTCAGTGATTGAGTTAACTTCTAAAAGAGATATTATGAATGCTGAGCTTGAAAGTTTAAATGAAAATAGAGATAAAATGGGTGAGAAAATGTTGAAGATTGAAGATCAAATGGCTGCTCCAGAATCTGAAAAACTAGAACTTAAAAAACAATTGCATCTGATAAATGAGAAAAGCTGAAAAACAAAAGGGAAAGTCTAATGGATTACAAGTTGAGCTTGAAGAAAAACTGAAAACCTGTGAGACTAATCTTGTTTTGTCTTTGGAAAAGAGCAACAACTTAGAAAGAGATATTGTCAAACTTACAGATGAACTTGAAAAATCTCTTAAGTGGACTAAATCTTCTAAGCTGCTTTCAAATGTAACCAATCAAAGTAATTTCAACAAGAAGGGTCTAGGAAGTTTGAATATTACTCCTCCTTTCAATCCTCACAGCAAATATGTATTTGTGTCTGACAATTTGCTGTGTCTTTATTGTGGTAAAAAAGAGCATTCAAAAGAAGAGTGTACTACCTGGAGAAAGTCACATGAGAGACTTTCAAAGTATACAGAAAAGCAAAGGGTTTCAAAAGAGAGACCTGGTCTTACAAAACAATCCTCAACCAAAAGGTTTTCAAAGAGAGGATTTGGTTTTGCTCAAAAATCCTTGGTCGAAAAGAATGTGAAATTACCTCATTGGGCTAGAAACACTTTGATCACTCCTTTGTCTGCTTTCTGGGAACTCAAATTGAAATGGGTTCCCAAGCCTAATAAGTGATTCTTGTTGCAGGTGAGTGAGAGGTGCAGCAGTCAATGTTGGTATATGGGCAGTGGATGCTCTAAACATATGACTAGTGATATCAAAAATTTCCTCTCACTTAAGGCGCTTCAAGGTGGAGGTGTCTCTTTTCGTGATGGAAAGAAGGGGTATATTTTAGGTGTTGGTAAAGTGGGAAAATCGCTTGGGGAATCCATTGACAACGTGTATCATGTCAGTGGGTTGAAGTATAGTCTTTTGAGTGTGTCTCAAATTTGTGACAAGGGAAATAAAGTGAAGTTTACATTTGAGATGTGCACTGTAGTTAATCTAACTACAAAGAAAGTGATTCTTACTGCTCATAGAAGTAAAAACATGTCTGTGGCTAACTTAGAAACATCTCATGGAGATGATCTGACATGTCTTAATGCTCAGAATGAAAATGCTGATTTGTGGCATCGAAGACTAGGGCATGTGAGCTCTTCTTTATTGAATAAACTGATTTATAAGGACCTGATCCTAGGTCTGCCAAAATTGAAATTCCGTGAAAGAAAAATTTGTGAAGCCTGTGCCAAAGGAAAACAAATCAGATCATCCTTCAAGCCAAAGAAGCAAGTAACCTCATCGAGAGTATTAGAACCGCTACACATGGATTTATGTGGACCTTTGAAGGTTAAAAGTAGAAGTGGAAAGAAATACATTCTGGTGATAGTTGATGACTACTCAAGGTTCACATGGACAAGGTTCTTAAGATCAAAAGCAGAAACACTGGAAGAATTAATAATGTTTTACAAAATGATTCAAATAAAATTGAATCAAGTGATTGTTGGAATTAGGTCTGATCATGGAACTGAGTTTGAAAACTCAAAATTTGATCATTTCTGTATGAAAAATGGCACTAGTCACAATTTCTCTGCTCCAAGAACTCCCCAGCAAAATGGATAGTGGAAAGGAAAAACAGAACCTTGATAAATATTGCAAGGACCATGATTATTGAGTCAAATCTTCCTTAAATTTTTTGGGCTGAAGCAATCAACACAGCATGTCATGTTACTAACAGATGTTTCATAAGGTCTTTACTGAATAAGACTCCCTATGAACTACTCAACAACAGAAAACCTATGTTGAGCTACCTTAGGGCATTTGGATGCAAATATTTTATTTTGAATAATGGGAAGGATGATCTTGGAAAGTTTGATCCTAGAAGTGATTAAGAAGTGTTTGGAGGATATTCTTCATCAAGTAAAGCATACAGAGTTTTCAACAAGAGAACTCAATGTATTAAAGAAAGTATTCCTGTTGTGTTTGATGAAGATGGAAATCTGAAAGGTGCTGGATCAAATAATGAAGATGAGTTAATTGAGCTGTTTAATTCTCAAAAAGTTGAAAGAAGTGAAGCTGATATAAATGACCAGTTGGGGATTGACAATGTTGATCAAAGCTCATCTGAAAAGCCTGATGAAGTCGAAAAATGTGAAGAGGAACCTGGTACTATTCTGAACTCAAGTCAGAATATCTCTAACTCTCCAGAAAATGAAGAATTCATTGATGGAGAAGAGCACACTAGTCAGATGAACCAGTTGACTTTGAAACCAGGATGGGAAAACACAGTTCATCACATCCACTTGATAATCTCATTCCACCTCTGAACTCTGAAATTCACACTAGATCAAAAATAAGAAATCTAGTTGCATTCTCAGCGTTTATATTATCAATTGAGCCTAAGAATGTGAAAGAGGCATTAGGTGATGCAGATTAGGTTAATTCAATGCAAGAAGAACTCCATCACTTTGGAAGAAGTAAGGTGTGGTACCTGGTTCCTCGACCTGTTGATAGAACTGTTATAGGAACCAGATTAGTTTTAGAAACAAGCTTGATTAAAATGGTGTGATTACTAGAAACAAATCCAGATTAATTGTTCAAGGATACAATCAGGAGGAAGGTATAGACTATGATGAAACCTTTGCTCCTGTTGCAAGGATGGAGGCTATCAGAATTCTCATAGCCTTTGCGGCATTCATGGGATTCAAGCTATGTCAAATGGATGTCAAGAGTGCCTTCCTAAATGGAGACTTAAAAGAGGAGGTGTTTGTTAAACAACCTCCTGGATCTGAGGATGCTGAGTTACCAGATCATGTGTTCAAGTTGAATAAGGCTCTGTATGGTTTAAAACAAGCTCCCAGAGCTTGGTATAAAAGACTGTCGAAGTTCCTCTTGAAAAATGGGTTCAAAAGGGGGAAAATAGACAATACCTTGTTCTTATTAAAAAGAGAACATGAATTGCTTATTATACAGGTATGTGTGTATGACATTATCTTTGGAGCTACATCGGAGCATTTGTGTGAAGAATTTTCATCGTTAATGGGAAAGGAGTTTGAGATGAGCATGATGGGTGAACTGACTTTCTTTTTGGGACTACAAATCAAGCAATAACAGATAGAATCTCAATTAGTCAGGAAAAGTATATTAAGGAGCTGTTGAAGAAATTCAATATGTTTGATTCTAAACCTATTGATACTCAAAATGGTACAAACTCCAAGCTTGTAGCAGATGAATCTGATTCTCTTGTGAATCAAACCATGTATAGGAGAATGATTGGATCCTTGTTGTATTTGACTGCTAGTAGACTTGACATTGTATATAGTGTTGGAATGTATTCTAGATTCCAAGCATGCCCTCGTGATTCACATTTGAAGGCTGCAAAATGGATTCTAAGATATTTGAAGAAAAGAGGGGACCTGGTCCTCTTCTACCCAACAAGTGACACTTTTGATCTTGTTGGTTTTGCAGATGCTGATTTTGCTGGTTATCAATTTGACAGGAAGAGCACTTCAGGGATGGCTCATTTCCTTTGATCACTTATCTCATGGGGAACGAAGAAATAAAATTCAGTAGCTCTTTCAACAGCTGAAGCTGAATGTGTAGCAGCTGCTGCATGTTGTTCACAATTGTTATGGATCAAACAACACTTAGAGGACTTTGGAGTAATCATTAAGGCAATACCTCTTATATGTGAACAATACTAGTGCAGTCAATATGGGAAAGAATCCTGTTCACCACAAGAGAACCAAGCACATTGATGTTAGACATCATTTTCTGAGAGATAATGTTGAAAAGGAAACTTTGTGCTTACATATTTCCCAACGGAGGAACAAATCGTAGACATCTTCACCAAGGCTTTTACCAAAGATCAATTTGAGAGTAATAGGTTGACGTTGGGCATGATGACTTCAAACTGATTTCAAGCCATTTAATCATTAGATTTACTTGATGTCTAAACTTGTAGTGCAGGTATCCTTCTTGTCAATTATATCTTATCTAAGTTTGATCGCTGTTGTACCTATTGCAAGTATACATTCATAAAGGATTAGAAAAGCAAGGACATGGCTAGAACAGTTGAGGAATGATGATTAAATTGCATTATGGGACCTGGTCCTAGTCAAGGTTAGCATTCATACATTAATTTTAAACTAAGATAAAGTGACCGTTGATCAAGCCACGTGTCAGTCATCGATTATTCTGACTGTTAGTCCCATCGCTTATTTTCCAAGCGACGCGTCAAATCAGTAGAGACCTGGCACCGTTTCGCTTTCTTTTTAAAACCCCTTTTTATCTCTTTTAATCCTTCACTCTTCAATCACTACCTCTTTCATCCTTCACTACTGCTTCTCTCTTCTTTCTTCTTGAAAAAATGTCGGACCCTTCTTCTGCTTCTAAGCAAATGCTTACAGCACTTAGTGAGATTAAACCACTTCCTACTCTCCGTCATCCACAGGGTCAAAATCTAATCTTCCAACAAGTTCTTCCTTAGATAATCCCGAAAACCCTTTTCACTCTTTAGATCTGAACAGTTCATGTGTTCCTACTGGACCTGGTTCTCATCATGAAATGCTTTCAGATGCTGTTTTCGAAGGAGATTTATCAAGGAACAAAACTTCCGAGTCAAACATTCTTGCTGGGAGTGAAGAATTGGTGATCGAGAGTTTTGATATGATGCAAGAGGAAGTCAGGGTTGAGGAAAGTGAATCTTTTCAAAATGAAGAGATCAGAGAGACCCAACCTATCTTTGATAGAACTCCAGATTTTGGGAGATATCCATCCTCTGAGTCCTCTGACTCAGCAGGTGATGACCAATCTATACAGTAGAAAGTTGAAAAGAGAGATGTAAGTGCATCTAAAAAGGGAAAAGACAAAGTGGTGGGTGAAGTGTCTAAAAGGAGACCTATTACTAGATCTGACGCCAAAAAGATGATGGTTGATGCCATGAAAGCCAGTGCTAAGTCTACAACAGAAACAGGAGTTCTAGAACTTTCAAAGTATCCCATTTTAAACTGCCTGAGTCTGGTGTGATAGATTTGTCTGCTGAAGAGACAGAAAAGGGATACAGGAAGAAGAGGTCAGGAAAGACAAAGCCAAGAGGAACTAAGAAAGCTGAGCAAACAAAATCCACAAAGGAGACTGCTAAAGGAAAAAGGAAAAGGTCACAGGGACCTGGTACACAGGTGCATATAAATGAAGAGCAGGTCAACAAACAAGAGATTGTTGACAATCTGAGGAAGCAGTCTGTACTGGCTGGCAGAGTTTTTGATATGGGGATAATTGATCTTCTTGGGATGGACTCACTTCATGACATGGTTGAGATTCAGTCTTGGATGCACCTTTTCAACCAAAAATCTCCCATTCTTCATGAAGAGGAAGTGCAAGAATTCTACTATAACATTCAATTTCAGGAAGATGGAAGTGTCAATACTAGAGTAAACGACATTGCTGTTCACCTTGACGAGACTCTGCTGGGAAAAATTCATAGGGTACCTTCAGATGGTACTAGGTGTGTGGTAGGGAAAACGTGTTCTGTTGAATTTGTGACACTGTGTTCGAAGCTTCCTACTACAAAATGCGCAGGGCTGTTTAAGAAAGTGATGAAAAGTGAATATCCGTTAGTTTTTGAATTTGTCAACAAAATTCTCCTCCCTCGAACTGAAAAGAGGACCTCAGCAACTTTTGCTGATTTGTATGTGATGGAATTGTTGTGCAAGTTCGAACCTCTGAATCTTTCGGGACTCATGCTTGAGCATATGTACAAGACTGTCATTGAGCGGAAAGGGATACATGGTATGGGATATGGATACTTTCTCACTGAAGTATTCAAATACTTTAACATCCCGCTGGGTGTTGGCAAAGTCGGTACAGTGAAGCAAGCCTTTTCAGAGACTACCTTGGTTGAATGAGAGTGCATTGAAGGGAAAGAAAATTGCAAGAGCAAAATGGCTCAACTCATTGAAGACCAGGACCAACTCAAGCATAAAGTTGAAGAACTGACTATGAGGCTGAGTGGTAAGGATGCTGAAATTGCTATTCTTAAGGCCGAGCTACTCACTGCGCAGACAGAGGGACCTGGTACTGATGCGGTTCAAGCCCTGGAAAGGGAAAATGCAGAACTGAGGGCCAAAGTTATTGCTTTACAAGAAAAAGTAATAAAGGATAACGCTGCTGCTAATGCTAGACTCACTCTCATCGTTCAATCTTTTTCCCATCAGCCTCCCCCTTCATAGTCTGTCCCATAATCTTCCCGTGTCTTCTTTGTGTGGCTTATCTTTTCGTCCTTGGATTTCAGTTTGCTGTTAATGTATTGAATGTTAATTTTGGAATGCTATTTATATTATTCCCCTGGTGTTCTAGCTGATATCTCTTGTCAAATGCTTTCTTTTATGTTTGATTGACAAAAGTCTATGATCTTCTCTGATATTATTATTGATACTGTTGGTTTACTGTATCTCTTTTTTATGATTCCAAAAGGGGGAATTTTAACTGGTTGTGACTGGACATGTTTGTGAGGGGGAATACAACTAGTGCAGTGTATATTGTGTTTCCTTTTTGTTTTCGATTCTATGCTATCGATTCTATGCTACGAGGGTGGACAAGCAATTCAGGGGGAACTTGTCCTGAAGCTGGAGTGGAGCCTGGAGTATTGTTTGTCATCATCAAAAAGGGGGAAAATATTATTTTTAATTTTGATGATTTAACAAACTCGTTGTTTCTTTTTTACAAAAATTAAAAAATTAGAACCCACTAACATAAAATTCTTGCTCCACCTCTGGTTGTAATATTTTCTAATGGATATACTTTAGAGAAAATGATAAAATCCTTAAACATGAAGGGAGGGTGAAAAAGGAATTAAAGAGAAAAAGATGGGAGTTAAATATCTCTCTCTCTCTCTCTAATCAAGAATTTGGCCAAACGTACAAAGACTATACTAACCTTCTAGTCTAAAAAAAAATAATATATATTTAAGTATTTGTCATTTCCTAAAATTACAATTTAATTAGAACATAGATTCATAAGTTTAGAATATGAAAAGTCCTATTGGGACAATATTTTTCTTCAATTCTAGTACCTATTTTAATAATAAAACCATTCCACGAATCGAGAAAAAAAATTGAAAGAAGAAAAAAAGCAGAACATTATTGTGAAAGAAATAAAAAAGAGACATGTTATACAACGCATTCGTTTTATTAACGCATCGTTAGTACTGCAAAGCAATCCTGCTAATTCTTTTTCCTATTCTTCTCTACTCGATCACTTCTCTAGAAAAATATGAATGTTACTGAAGTTAGGAAAGAGTTATATAGATCTTTAGGAATGACTTCAGACGATAGTTTGATGAACGAAAATGAATGGGTCGATGATGATTTACACTATAGTTTGAACAATGATGTACATTTAGATAAGGACGATGAAGAAGTTGAGAACAATGAGGAACACATTTTAGGACATGAGTTGGAAGAGTACGATGTTAATGGTGAACCATATGATACTTTCACCGAAGAGGATGTGAGCGTTGGTCGAATTTTTGTTATTTGTAGTTTTGATGATGTAACAAACTCAGGGACCTTGTGAAGGTACCCGGTTCTCAATATGAATCGTTCGTTGACTGCCAGCTGGAGAAAGTACAGAAAGTTGGTGCACAGTTCCCAACTGCGTCAGAAACGTCAGACCTTTCCAACCAATGGCAGGGGTTTAAGGAAAGTGACTTTTCTATACAATGTCATCTTTCCACACATTGCTCTTTAGTTTTTGCAACTTGAAAAAGCACATTCATGAACTCTTGCAAAGGCTTAAGAAAATCAAGGAGAAGAATCATTCAAGAACAACTGAAACTCAGGCGTACATTGTGTAGTTGTTTGAGAATATATTCTTTCGATCTTACATTGTAAACTGATCCTAAATCTATAAAGGAATCAGTGTGGTCTGATCTGAAATTCTAAGTTAGTTAGTTGAACTAATTTAGTGGGTAACCTTTGTGTTGCTTAGAAAATTCTAAGTTGTCTAGAGTGATAGCTTAGTGGGTAGAGTAACATTTACTTAGGCTCATCAAGCAAATAGAGTTATTGCTTGTTGGTGAGATTAAAAACATTTTCTCACATTTGTGTAACCGATTTACTTTTGCTTGTGAAGATTAGTGAAACGGTTGTGAAAATCCGGTGAGACAGGTCGTGGTTTTACTCCCTTGAGCAAGGAGGTTTCCATGTAAAACTCCTCTGTTGTTAAACTGCATTTACTTTCTGCTATATCCTTATTTATGTGTCAAGGTACCTGGTCCATTGACTGATAGTGGACGTACAGATTCTAACAATTTTTGAATTGCAATTTAAATATGAAAATTCTTTGTTTGCATTCTGCAAAGAGCATGCACGTAGGATGGAAAGGATTTTCTATTGTGAAAAGAAATTCCAAAAAGATAGTTGGGTGACACTTTTAAGTATTTAACTTATTGTTGTGATCGAACTAGGAATCGCAAAGTTAAGTATACCACAAAGAGTAACAATTGTAAAGCTAAGATCACATCCATTGTTGATAACTATGATTTTTGGCGTGTCACTAAAGTTTACAATGATAAAATCATGATTTCTTCCTGCCATAGCTCGGTTAATGGTTGGTCACAGGTCGATTAGTTAATTTTTGAAAAGGGATCTTGTAGCTCACGATCGATCTGGAATTAGACCCTCCAAGAATATTAGGCTTACCGAGGTTCAACGCGGTGGACCACAAAACTTGAGTTGCACTCCGAAGGATTGTAGAAGGCTGCAAAATATGGTATGGGTGCATTCACATTGTAAGGATGCTTATGAGCACTTCCATGATGCGATATGCTTTGATACGACACATCTTGTGAATCTCTACAATATGACATGTGCTTTGTTGACATCAAATTACCAAATGCAATCGATACTACTAGGATGTGCTCTCATGTCTCATGAAGATATCGTTAGTTACAAATTGATTTTTAGAACTTGGCTTGAGGCTATGGAAATGTTCACCCAAATGCTATCATAATTGATCAGTGCCTGAGCATTAAGCCAGCCATTGCGAAAGTGATGTCACATACTATACATAGATATTGTATTTGGCATATATTCTCTAAAGTTTCCTCTTTACTTAAGTGAGGTTCTCAATTCTAAAATTGCACATGGAGAATTCAAGTCCATGATCCTTGATAGTATTAGTATTGAAAACCTTGAGATAAGATGGGTAGAATATATTGCAAACAAGGGACTGCTTCAACAAGCTTTTATATTGAGAAGGAGAAATGAATTACTGCGTACATTGATATATTCTTTTGGGCTGGTATGTTATCTACACAAAGAAGTGAGGGAATGAATGCATTTTTTTGAAGGATTCATCTCTCGTCAAAGCACCTTGAAGCTATTTGTACACCAATATGAATTAGCTATAAGATCTAAGCATGAGAAAGAGTTGGAAGCAGAGTATCGGTCCCGGGGATTTCATATTATAAGTCACTTACTGTTCAAGTGGGAGGAATAGGTAATTCAGTGTTACACTCGCACGGTGTATGAATTTTTCAAGATACAATTAATAAACTATATCATTTTGAAGTCAGCACCCCTGCCGATCACGAAGCTATCCCCGGTGCTGAAAAATTCATCATTGGAGATTATTCAATTGTGCATAAAAATGGCGGCAATCCATTCGAGTACATTTGAATATACGCCTATTGGTAATTATTTTAGTTGTAGATGGAAATGGTTTTGTCTAGAGGTATACTTTGTTGTCATATACTCAAGATTTTGTCACACAAGAATATCGATAAAATTGATGAAAGGTATATTGACAAGGTGGAGACGAGATGTTATTCGACCTCATTTGAGTCGATTCTTTTTAGGAGTTACCCAATATGTTGTTGAGTACAAGACATATCGGAGCATGCTAATGTATTTTGAGCAGGCTTGTGATATAGCATTGGGTACCGACGTGAAAGTTCATTATGTTACATATAATTTGAAAAGAATTGTGCATGATCTTCAAAACTGGACCGATAAGATGATTGTGACAGATTCCGAATTAGATGACACAAAACAAAGTGAAGGTATATTCTACAAGATCCCCAATACATTCGTTCACATGGCAGGCCACATACAACTTAAAGTCGAGGAAGAATGAAATATTACTTTCTAAGTTCACGCCACGTGCTGGATTTGGAGCTAGAAATGGTAGAAGAACTGGTGTTAGTGTTGGTGACAGAAATTAAGCGAGTAATTACTCTTACATTTATTAGTTAGTAGTTAATTAAAGGTGTCAGGAAGTTAGTTACAGTCTAACAGAAATTAGAGTTAAAGTTTAGTGTATAAATAGTTGTAATCTAGCTTCATGTAAAAATACTCTGTTTCTTCTCAATCAATGAATGATTAGTCTTCTATGTTTACTCTACAAACAACTCAGTAAATCTTCATGTCATCAGAGCACCGATCAAAGTTTGAATCAATCAAAGTCTGAGTAGTTCAAAGTTTAGATCTGATTTCTGAAGATCAGAATCTGTAAATTCATCAAGCATATTTTGGATCAGATTTCTGAAGATCAGAATCTGAAAAATTCATTAAGTTTCCAAGATTTCTGAAGATCAAAATCTGAAAATTCATCAAGCTTCTGCAATATAAATCAGAAAATAGCAAGATCAATGGCAAACATTGGTGGCCAAGATACTGAAATCAGTAATGGTGCAGTTTTGGGTAATGGAAGTTCTACATCTGTGATACCTGGAAATCAAACAATGGATTATAATCATCCTCTATACTTAAGTCCTGCTGATGTTAGTGGGATTAACCTCATCTTGTTTCAACTTCTTGGGATCGAAAACTATGTTGTGTGGAGTCGATCCATTCGATTGGCCTAGGTTAGAAGAAACAAAATCGGATTAGTGGATGGATCCTGTATAAAGAATGATGTTAGTGCAGAATTAGGGGGTCAGTGGGAAAGAGTAAATGCTATGGTGTTCTCGTGGCTTCTAAATTTTGTGTCCAAAAGTTTGTTAGCAGGGGTAGCGTTTGCAACATTTGCTCAAGGAGTCTGGAGTGATTTGAAAGAAAGATTTGATCGATTGGATGGGTTAAAAACTTTCAGTTTGCATAAAGAAATTGCTACACTACAATAAGGTACAGATTTTGTGTCTATATATTTTACAAAACTTAAAGGATTGTGGGATGAATATGAAACCTTGATGGCATTTCCTGGGTGTGACTGTAAGAGGTCGAGTGGTGTTGTTGAGCATCTAAATAGACAAAAACTCTATCAATTCCTGATGGGGTTGAATGAATCGTTTGGACAGGCAAAGAAGTCAAATATTGTTGATGTGTTCAGTTCCTGGAGTCAATCAGGCTTATGCAATGGTGGTGAATGGTGAATGTCAAAAATTGACCTCTAGTGGTGTTAATATAGGATTGAACTCCATTTGTTCTACTGGAGTTGATCCTCTAGCAATGTATTCAAGAACTGGAGGCCAGTCTAACAATCAAGGATATAACAGGTTCAAGAAAAACTTGGGATTAGTGTGTGAATTCTGCAGATGCAAAGGACATTCTAAAGAACAATGTTACAAATTGATAGGATATCCTCCTTACTTCAAGTCAAAGAGAAAAGTGATTAATGAAGCAGGGCACAATGATTACATGACTAGAAATGAGTTTACTACTGCATGAAGAGATGGATATAATGGGATGTCAAATGAGTCTTCATTCAACTCTGAGAATGCTACTAAGGGTAAAGGTCAAAAGTTACAAGTTAACACCAGTTTAGTAAGTGAAACTGAAAATCATCTGCAAGGGTGTACGCTTACCAAAGACCAATATAGTCAAATTCTAAGAATGCTTAACCAAAATCAAGATTGTACAAATATATCAGGGAGTGCAGCTCATGGAGTTCAAGCTAATTCAGCAGGTAAAGCTCTATTAGTTTCTAAACATAGTGAGACATGGATTATAGACACAGGTGCCACCAACCATATGACCTCTAATATTGGGATGTTAGCTAAGGAATCTGTAGTTAAGGTCAAAAATCCAAAATCTGTAAGTTTGCCTAATGGTGAAGTGGCTTATGTAACTTACACTGGGTCTTGCTTAATATCCTTAAGGAGTGTGATTACAAATGTGTTTCATATTCCAGAGTTCAAATATGATTTGTTATCAGTCAGTCAGATGACAAAGGAATTAGGATGCTTATTCACTTTCTTTCCACATTTCTGTGTGTTTCAGGAACTCTACAACGGCAAGGTGAGGGAGATTGGTAAGGAAGAGGCTGGGTTGTATTTGCTGTTGAAAAATCTTACATAAGGCCAAGTGCAGTTTCAATCTTGTTTGGCAGAAAGGAGAAGTAAAGAAACAAAGAAGTTGACAGAAGAAGAAGTGAATGTATGACACAAAAGACTAGGAGACATGTCCTTACATACTTTGATCAAGTTATTTTCTGTCAATCCAGAGGTTGTGAATAAAGCTTTGAATAAATGTAATGTTTGTCCTTGTGCAAAACAAACAAGAATTGTGTTTCCAAGTAGTAGCATTAGAAATACTGAGTATTTTGATTTGGTTTATTTGGATGTATGCGGTCCATACAAAAATCCTACTTTTGATGGTAATAGATTCTTTCTTACAGTGATTGATGATTACTCAAGGATGACTTGGTTGTTTCTATTGAAAAATAAGTCTGATGTATGTGTTACTTTGTCACATTTTCTGTAGTTTGTTAAAACTCAGTTTGGTAAAATAGTAAAGAAGGTAAGGTCAGAATAATGGGACAGAGTTTGTAAATTCTATGTGTGATAAGTTGTTCAAAGATAGAGGAATAATACATCAGAGGTCTTGTCCTTACACTCCACAACAAAATGGAGTGGCAGAAAGGAAGCATAGACATGTGTTAGAGGTTACTCGAGCAGTAAGGTTTCAGGGAAATATTCCTTTAATATATTGGGGGCAGTGTGTTCTTGCAGCAATTTATTTGATAAATTGGATGCCTAGTAAGGTGCTAGAAGGACAATCTCCATATGAAAAGCTCTATGGAAATAAGCCAATGTTATCACATCTAAGGGTATTAGGATGCTTGTTCTATGTTAAGAATCTATCAGAAAATGACAAATTAGCATCCAGGTCAAAAGCTTCAGTCCTTATGGGGTATTCAGAGACTCAAAAAGGATATATATTGCTAGATTGGGCTTCCAAGAATTTCTTTGTAAGTAGAGATGTAAGGTTTCATGTAAGGTTTCAAGAGTCTATGTTTCCATTTATATCAGGAATGTCAACAGATGGTGCAGGTCCTTTTGTAAATGATATGAGTCTGGATTTAATGAACTTAGAATGGAGTGACAGTGTCACATGAGGTGGTAGCGTAAGGGCAGAGTGTGAAAAAGAAACAATTATCCATAAGAACCTGAGCATAATCCAATGTTAGATCAAATGTTAGAAGAACCTGATCCTGAGAGTGCTGAAAGTCAAAAACCTATAGAGCTAGTGGTCACAAGAAGGTCTACAAGAGGAGCTCATCCACCAATATGGATGAAGGATTTTGTTTCATTAAACATTAACAAGGAAATACAGTTTGCCATTTCTGATTGTGTGGATTACAAGTATTTGCCTAAATCCTATCAGGCTTTTATAACATCAACGTCTATGCTTCAAGAACCAGCTACATATGCAGAAGCTAGTAAAGATCCAAAGTGGATAGAAGCAATGAAGGCTGAAATACTTGCTTTGCAAAGCAACAATACTTGGGAACTATCTGAGTTGCCTAAAGGAAAGACTGCGACTAGATGTAGATGGATCTACAAAATAAAATATAAGTCGACTAGTGAAGTAGATAGGTAAAAGGCAAGGTTAGTGGCAAAGGGATACAGTCAGAAAAAGGGTTTAGATTATAAAGAAAACTTTTTCTCCTGTGGTAAAGATGGTGACTGTAAGAACTATACTGGCTTTAGCTGTGGCAAGGAAATGACATATTCATCAAATGAATGTGTATAATGCCTTCCTAAATGGTGATCTACAGGATGAAATATACATGACATTGCCACAAGGATTTACCAGTCACAGTCAGGGGGAGAGGAAAGTATGCAGACTGGTTATATGGTCTTAAACAAGCACCTAGACAATGAAATCAAAAGCTTAAAGAGGCATTAAAAAATCTCCGCTTCACTCAAAGTCAACATGATCATTCTCTCTTTACAAGAAAAGCATATTAGGGAACTACGACAATTTTAGTGTATGTGGATGATATCTTGGTTACTGGAAGTAGTCTTAAGCTTATCAACGAAACAAAAGAAACCTTACAACAAGTATTCAAGATGAAGGACTTGGGAGAACTAAGATTTTTTCTTGGAATATAATTTGCAAAATGTGAGGCTGGGATGGTTATGCACCAAAGGAAGTATGCACTCCAACTATTTGCTGAAGTTGGATTATCTGGTGCTAAGCCATCAGGCACTCCTATGGATGTGAATGTCAAGCTAACATCAAAACAATATGATGATTAAACAAAGGAAAATCAAGGAGATAAGCTGGTTGATCCTAGTGCTTATCAAAACTTGATTGGAAAACTTCTATTACTTGAACATGACTAGACCTGATATTTCATTTGGTGTACAGACATTAAGTCAATTCTTGCAGGAACCTAAGAAGTCTTACATGGATGCTGCACTAAGAGTGGTCAAATACATAAAGAAACAACCAGGTCATGGTGCGTTATTATCCACTAGTTCAAGTACTGAGATCACAACCTATTGTGATGCAGATTGGGCAGCATGCCCTAAAACACGGAAGTCTGTGACTGGTTTTGTAGTCAAGTTAGGAGAGTCTATGGTGTCTTGGAAGTCTAAGAAGCAAACAACCATATCAAGAAGTTCAGATGAGGCTGAGTACATGAGCTTGGCATCCACTGTGACTGAATTAGTATGGTTAGTTGGGCTGTTAAAAAGTTTGGAAGCTGAAATAACTCTTCCAGTAAAAATTTACAGTGATAGCAAGTCTGCAATTCAATTAGCAGCCAATCCAGTTTATCATTAACGTACCAAGCATATTGAGATTGATTGTCATTTCATTAGAGAGAAGTTGCAACAAGGACTTATCGACATCAGTTATATACCAACTCAAAATCAGCCAGATGATGTTCTGACCAAAGGGTTAAATAGAGTACAACATGAACTATTATTATCCAAGCTAGGAGTTCTAAACATATTTACTCCTCCAAGCTTGAGGGAGAGTGTTGGTGACAGAAATTAAAAGAGTAATGACTCTTACATTTATTAGTTAGTAGTTAATTAAAGGTTTCAGGAAGTTAGTTACAGTCTAACAGAAATTAGAGTTAAAGTTTAGTGTATAAATAGTTGTAATCTAGCTTCATGCAAAAATACTCTGTTTCTTCTCAATCAATGAAAGATTAGTCTTCTATGTTTACTCTACAAACAACTCTGTAAATCTTCAGTTAGCGGTGGCGGCAGGAGTGGAGGCAGAGTTGGTGTCAACGGTCGTAATCGTGGTGGAAGAGGCAGTGGGAGAACCAACCAAAGCAGCGATTGAGGTAATGGGCTACGCAGAGATACAAGCATAGACCATGATGATTCTCTTTTTGAGAATGAGGTATATGTTTGCTTTTATAATTAATTTAAAGTTTAAACAAATTTGTTTTCGTATACTATCGTCTTGATTTCAATCGTTGCAAATTGACGCTCTACTCTTTCAAAGGACCTTCTTTGATCTCAATATTGATCCAAACTTGGATTTATAAGAGGTGATGTCATTGTGTGTTACAACACATTGCACTTGTTCCTGCTAAAGTATTCCTAGCTATCTTGTGGATTTAGCGAATTAATTAACTTTTTATGCTATATTTTGACAACTCGTGTTTAAATTGATGAGTTTTCTTATTTTTAGATGCATGTTCTAAGATAACATAGAGATTGTATTAAGGATACTTCAATTTGATTCATCTTAACGTTAATCTTTTTTTCAGTTATTAAAGATGGTTCACTTTACTTTTTATTTTGAGTTCTCCTAAACTGTCTGTTATATAGAGTTAGGAGTTAGAGTCATCTATGTGATTTCTCACATCTTGATTAAAATCATATCTGAGACTATGCAAATGAAGCTGAATTCAGGATTTCTTTCACAAAATTCGTTGGCCATGTCTATCATTTACATGTACATCATATCAATAACAAAGCCAACAAGAAGAGTCAATCCTGAATTCAGGATTTCATTCACAAAATTTCTGTTGATGCTTATGACCTGATAAAAATGTGATAATATCTTTGTTTGTGAATAACTGTGAGATGGAGTCATTTGATAATTGTAGTTTGGGTTTGTCGAGAGTGATTAGATGTAGGAACTCATGAGCTTGTTGTCAAAAGGAAGCTTCATCATAAGTACTGTACTGAAGAGATGTTCATTAGATTCTTATAATGAATTTGAATCTTATAATGTACAGATTCCAGGTGGTAGTCTTCTGTTAGCATCAAATAGTTGTTGTTGATGTATTGTCTTTTTGCTTTTGTGAAGCTCAAAATTGATCCCTTTTTAATATAACTAATCATCTAGTAAAATTTTAAAAAATAAAAGACAAAACAAAATGCAACAATGTGTAAATAATAACCTTAACTTCATTAAAATAGAAAAAAAGCTAAAACATAGAGTGTGTTTGGTACGAAGGAAAATATTTTTTGGAAAATATTTTTCAATTTTCTCACGTTTGGTTGAGATAAAAGTTTTGGAAAATGTTTTCCATATCAACTCATTTTCCTCAAAATTAAGGAAAATGATTACCCTTAAAAAATTAAGGAAAACATTTTTCAAAACTCTCCTCCAATTTCAAATTGTATTTTTTTTTAAAAAAAATCAATTTAAAAAAAATATTTACAATTTAAAATTTTTATTTTTTCACCCGATCCCCGACCCCCACCCACCCAACACC
>NC_028643.1:64369044-64372488 GCF_001406875.1 Solanum pennellii | reverse complement strand
ACCCCCTTCCCAAATAATTAAATTTTTTGCTTTTTAAAAATATTTTCAACTTCAAAATTTTTCTTTTAAACTCCTACCCCCACCTGGCCAACCCCCTACCAGCCCCCACCCACTCCCAACCTCCAAAAAAATTAATTTCATTCATAAATTAAAAACACGAAAAAATTTCTTACTCACCAACTAAACATAAAAAAAATAAGTCCAAATCTACTTGTTTTCTAGCAAAATATTTTCTAGGAAAACATTTTCCATGAAAAACATTTTCCTTTGTACCGAACACACCCATAAAATAGATTAAAAACAAAACATATCCAGAAAAGACATCAAAACGCAAACAAATGAAAAGGTGTTAATTGCTCTTTTGATTCACGGGTGGAATCTTTGATGCAGATGCAACAGTCTCGGTATCACTGCTTAGAACAATGACAGAATTTCCCTTTTCATTTTTTTTGAGAAACGGCACTAACCAACTATTCGAGAATGTCATAGAGAGTAGTGAACAAATAATTATCCATTAACATCTATTTTACACAATCGATTCAATCTAGTAGCACAATGTCAGATCCTTAAGTTTGTTACGAGTTTCCTTACACAAGATATTATGATTGACTGGAGATCCATGTAATGGCTCACTAGTAATCTTTTCTTTAAGGGGTTCTATCCATGTTTTCTTCACTTATGCTTGAGGTGGGATAATGAAATATTTTTTTTTTGGCATGTTCATATATAGGGAAAAGAAAATTGATTTAATGAAACTTCATTCTTGTTCCTTTACTTAATCACGAGGATGAAAATTCTAGAATTTGATTACATAATTAAGTTAGGCATTTCCTTTTCTAGATCAAATTCTTATAACTTAGGCATTTACTTTTGTAGATAAAGTCAGTTTTTTTTTTATGAATAAATCAAATTATTTATATATAAATAATTTATACATTAAGTTAGATGATATATTTAAATTATTTTTTTCAATATAATTTGTAAAATATTATAATAACAATAACTCAAAATACATTACACCTGATAAATATATGTACTGAAGTATTTAAATAAAGTAACCAATATATAATGATCACTTTAATTAAAAAATGAATGACTAATCTTCTATGAATAGTGGCTCAAAGTGTAGAATTGAAAATTTAAATAATGTGGGTACAAGTAGAATTTATACTAGGCGAGCCGATTAACAAGATTTTAATTTTGGGATTTAAATTTATATGGTTAAAAAAATACATTTAGCATGTCAGATGTATCTCAATGATAAACTAAAGAGATCTTTTAAAATTTTATTTATTTGTCATGAGGTCCATATTTACATGGCATATAAAATAATTTATTTTGTCATTTCAAATTTATTTTGATTTTGAATAATTTTTAAAGCTAAACTGCTTTAAATTAAGTGATTTATTGATATAAAATAAAGTCCAATGATTTTGTTAGATAATTTCTCATAAGATATTAACTCGTATTTAAGATACTATGATATATTGATTCATCTTAATGGTTAATTATATTTTCCCGTTATTAAAGATGGTTCTCTTGTTATTTTGAGTTTTCATTGATTCTAACCTATTTAATCTGATCATTTAACTTATTTTTAGATGTATGTTCTAAAGTATTTTGTTTTTTACTTTATACTCTTATTCTTTGTATTATCATTTGATTTCGTAGTGTAAATTGAGAACACTTATGTGAAGACTAAAACGTTTGATCACTTCTTATCCTCTATATTATGTCCATTTGATAAATTGTGAATCATTACTTACATTTGGTACTAAAATGACCTTCAATGAAGTAGTTTTTTTTAATTATTGTATATAAATAAAAAATAAACTATATATTTAAATAATTTTAAATGTAGTGTGTAAATATTGAGATGAAGACATATCAAAATACATTAAACCTGGTAAATGTAGATGATTATAGAAACCATGCATAAAGTTCATATGTATCGAATCAAAGAGAGCAAGGCGTTGATAGCATTAATCATACAAGTCTTTCCTCCTATATTACGTCGATTTGATAAGTTGTGAATCATCACTTATATTTATTACGAAAACGATCTCCAATCAAGTAATTTCTTAAAATTATTATGTTTAAATATAATTAAACTATATAATTTAATCAATTTAAAATGTAATTTATTAAATATTGAGACAAGGACAACTCAAAACACATTACACTTGGTAAATATCGATAGTTATAGAAATCATGCATATAGTTCATATATGTCGAACTAAAGCGAGTCAGACATTGATATTATTAATCATATAAGATTTATCTCCTATATTATGTCAATTCGATAAATTATGAATCATTACTTATGTTTGTTGACCTCCAACTATGTAATTTGTTTAACTATTAAGTTTCAATAAAATGAATCAATATAAATAAATAATTTTTAAATGTAATTTGTAAATTATTGGGATAATGACAACTCAAAACATATTAGATCTAATAATTGTCAATGGTTATAGAAATTATGTCTATAGCTCATACATATCAAACTAAAGAGAGTCTGATATTAATAATATTGATCAAACAAGACTTATCTCTTATGTTACGTAGATTTGATGAATTGTAAATAATTACTTATATTTATTACTAAAATGACCTCCAATTAAGTAATTTTTAATTAGTATATTTAAATAAATTTAAACTATATTTTAAATAACTTTTAAATGTAATTTGTAAAATGTTGAGATAATGACAATTCCAAATACATTAGACCCCATAAATATCAACAATTATAGAAATCATGTGTATAATTCATGTATGTTGAACCAAAAAGAACAAAGTATTAATATTATTAATCATACATGTTTTAATCCCTATATCAGGTCGACTTGATAAATTATGAATCATTACTTATATTTGTTACTAAATTGACTTCAACTTTTAATTAAGTATTTTTTTAATTATTATGGTTGAATAAACTAAATTAGTGTTAAGTAAATTTAGTTAACACAAATATTTTGGGCACAATTTGTTGTAATATAAGTTAAGTAATTTTTTTTATTATAATACAACCAACAAGAATATAATGTGATTCAAAAAATATTTTTTTACTATTGATGTCATAATTATTATTTTTAAAACATAATTGAAAACATTTTTTTGACATATTGGATAATCCAATCTACTTAATGATCAATGTGCTCTTTGGTAGAATTTGTAGTATGTAGGGATTCCGCAATACAAAATTGACAATGGAATTCTCAATAATTGATGCAATTAATTATTTTCAATATGTTGGAAACATGATGGAAGAATATAGAGATCCCAACAATGGATTCTCCCGAGAATATATTTAATTTTTAAGTTAAAAGGGTAAAAATGTCACAAAAAAGCTAGTTTATAGTGTGAATGAGTCTTTTTACCATTCTGGCCAAATTATGATCAAAATTTTCTAATCAAAAGGATTTATATATATATATATATATA
>NC_028643.1:64357086-64367416 GCF_001406875.1 Solanum pennellii | reverse complement strand
TATTGTTTTCCAGCTTTTCTGCAACTGTTTTGGGTCTGATAATGACAAAAACAGTTGATAAATAATAAGGAGAGAGTGAAAAAAAGGAAAATAATAAAAGTTTCTAGGAAATAGAGAGAAAATTAGAAAAAATCACTTTTCAAGGAAAAGAAACATGGCTATTTAATGACAAATAAATATTTTTTTAAAAAATTATCAAAGAATGAAAATGGGCTTTTATTACCAATAGGTTATCATTGTTAGGCAGTATTCTTTTTATTTTAATAAAGAGTTTACCGTATGTACACAATGTATGTATAGTTATTTTAGTGGGTTTCTTACGAAAGTGTGTTGTTGTAAAAAGTATTTTGAATAAAAACGATCATATGTATATGTAATGTATTGCTGTTGTATGAACAAAGTATTCTAATATATATATAAAGTAGATCTTTGTATCAGATAAGTTATACATTCATATATATCATTATACAATATTTATTCATTGCGGCAGTTCAACATCTTAAATGAACTGATTTTTCTTTTCAATCTCAACCGTCACAAATTTTCTCTAAACAGTCCCAAATTTTGATATTAGCTCTTGATCTCAGTGTTTTGAGTCTTTTGATATATTAATCACTCAAAACGAATCAGTTTGTGGCATGTCAGATTTAAAATTTTAGCTTTAAAGCTTTTTAACGACGTAAACTCAAATCTTCCTCTAAACAACTCAAAAGTTTAAGTACGAGCTCCTCTCGATATTTAAATTGTTTTGATATATTATTCATTCAAGACAATTTATACTTGCGACAAATGGAGAAGAAAAAATAGTCATTTATTCTACTAGGTCAACTTCAAGGATATTGTCCTATTTATCTTAAAATCATGCTCACATGTGCAAATTTATCTGGAGTTAATTAAAACAATTAGCTAAGAAATAAAACAATCGATTCTATAAAATATAGATTTCAAAAGGTGGTGAATTCAGTTTTCATAAATTAAATCGTGATCTAAAAATGAACGTGATGACACTCGTCTAAACTCACCAAGACAAGCCAGCCTAAAATTCAAATGATACAAAAGAAATGTGAAATAAATCAACAATAACATAAATGTGGATTTTTTAAGTCAATTTATAAATACTCCTAAAATTTGGTTGTCACGTGTACAAGTCACTAGTGTAATAATACAAAATTTGAAAGATAAGTACAAGTCTTAATATCTTTGTTTCTCGAATAGAACAAAACATAAAATAAGGAACAAGAGGGTCTGCCAAAATGAAAAACAACAACCTCTCAATGTATCCTCTAAAGCCTCAAAGAAAAATGATCACTGATCTTGGACGTATTTATATGCGTAGGATCCAGACAACACTTATGCTTTAGCCGAGTACGATGATAAATTCTTTAGTTAATAATAGTGTTTTGATTCATGTTGTTGCATCATGATTAACCAATATGATTAGAGTTTATAGGTTGAAAACAAGAGGAAAAAATGGCACTTGTGTATCCTTAGGAATATGAAGATTTTGTCTTCTTTATTAATTCTTGTATTCTATTTGACGTCAACTTCTCTAGAAGTTCTTTTACTTGGTAGAATTGTAGAGTAAATGAGGATTGAATTTTCAAAAGGCTTGATAGAGTAATGGTGAATCAAAGTTTTTCAAAGTTGTATGGTAACATTAGTTTACAATATTTTGCCAGAATAGAATTTGACCATTCTCTATCATTATTAACTTGTGGGGGCATGAATCATACTTTTGTTAGTCCCTTCAGGTTTCTAAAGTTCTGGACAGAAAGAAAAGACTTTCAAGAAGCGGTGCAATAAATTGAGCGGAAAAGGGCCTAAAATATCCTCAAAGTATTAGAAATGGTACAAAATTACCCTCCATCCACCTATTGGCTCCAAAATACCCTTCCCACCCACCTATTGGGTCCAAAATACTCTTGTCATCCACCTTTTAGTTCAAAATTGACCACTTATTTAACGGTTTTATATTTAAATTATTTAAATATTATTTTAAATACGTGGCGCTCAACTATTTGTTATAACTGAACTTATTAATATAATTTATAAATCAATCCAGTACCCACTCATTACTAGTTAAACCCCTACAAATTAATAAACCCGTTACATTATTAATGTAACAACAGAAAAGCTACTGCCAATTGAGTGTTTTTTTAAAATTTGAGGCGAAAAATATTTATAGAAGTAAATTATCATACATTCAAGTGTCTAAATAAAAATTACCGATAAATTTAAAAGTCTGATTATGTTCATCTTAATTATTCTTACGTCTCAATTATGTGATGTTACTTCATAGGTAACTTCTTTTCAAAATAATATATTAAAGGTTTTAAAATAAATCATAAATATTTATAAAATTATATTTTTAAAAAAATGCATGAATTAATTCGGGATGTATTACTTCTTTACCTTTAATCATAAATTTCTAATTCAATCTTGAAAGAGAATCCTATTGAAAGTGTCCTCCTAAATAAGCGGCTCAACCTAAATTTAATTAAGGCTTCGATTCAGACTCGAATAATTTGGACGTCATTTTCAGGAATCTATAATTTCATCGTGTTTTAGTAGTGTTTATGACGATTTTAATATTATAATTGGATTATTAATTGGGTGGGGTTTAGTTAGTAATGAATGGGTAGTGGGTTGGTTTATAAATTATATCAATAAATTAAATTATAACCAATAGTTGAACACCAAGTATTTTAAAAAATATTTAAAGAGTTTAATTTTAAAATAATTAAAGAAGTGGTCAATTTTGAACCAAAATGTGGATGATAAGGGTATTTTGGAGCCAATAGGTGGATGAAAAGGGCATTTTGGAGCCAATAGGTGGATGAAGGGTAATTTTGTACCATTTTCAATACTTCAAGGGTATTTTAGGCCATTTTCTGTAAATTGAGTGTTTGAAGATGTGAATGATATATTTATTCAATTAAAGTTGAAGCAAAAAAGAACTAAGCATGTACTATCAAAGTGGAGCAAGAAGAAATTTGGAGACATCTTTAATCAATTGGTTATTAGGAGGAAGTTGTGAAAGTAAAAGAAGAATTCTTTGAAGAATGTCCATCTCTACAAAATAGAACAGTATTGCAGCAAGCTCAAGCTGATGTAAAGCTTTATATTCACTATGAGTAAGAGTATTGGAGGCAAAAATTAAGGATGCAATGACTTGAGAAATGAATAGAAATACTATATTTTATCATTGATTGGTAAAGGGAAGAAGAAAGAAACTGACTAGTAACATAATGATAAAAGCATATGCCTCTTGGTCTATAGGGAATAAACAGGTAGTAAAAAAGGCAGTGAGCTTTTTAAAGACCAATTCACAGTAGGGCTACTGATTCTGAAACATCTTTGTTATAGTATACAGCCCCAAATAAAACAATATGAAAATGATAGAATGACTGCATTACCGCTAGAAATAAAATCAGAAAATGGTATTTGAGCTTAATGTTGATAGTGCTTGTGGTCCAGATGGGTTTGCATGTCACTTTTATTAAACATGTTGGGATATATCTAGGGCAGATATTGTGAAGGTGCTTCATGTTTTTTTTTCAGGGTCATTGTTAATTTAAGTCTATCACTCATATTAACCTGGTCCTATTACATGAAAAAGATAGCATTTAATTTTTTTTCAGATCTTAGGCCAATTAGTTTGAATAATTAATATGATTATTTCTAGACTTCTTTGTGATAAGTTGAAGGGGATCTTGCCAAATCTAATTCCTCCTAATAGTCAGAATTCGTGAAAGGAAGAAATATCTCAAAAAAAGAAATAACCTTAGAGATCTTTAAGAAGCCTGCTAATTTGATCGTCAAATTGTATATGGTTAAAATTCACCCAATTGGTGGATTGAAAGTTTCTGATTAAAGTCTTAGAGAAAATGGGCTTTAACACCTTGATGCTGGATATGGTTTAGAGGTTGGTAGGCAATAGTTGATACTCTGTCCTTGTTAATGGTCAGACTCGTGGATGTTTTCATTCCGAAAAAGGGCTAAAATACCCCGGAAGTATAAAAAATGGTACAAAATTACCCTTTATCCACATATTGGCTCCAAAAATACCCTTTTCATCCACCTATTGACTTCAAAATACCTTCTCATCCACCTTTGGGTTCAAAATTAACCACTTATTTAACGATTATATATTTAAACTATTTAAATAATTTTTCTAATACATGGCTCTCAAGTATTGTTATAATTTAATTTATTAATATAATTTATGAATCAATCTATCACCCATTACTAATTAAATCACACCTTATTAATAAACCCACCCCATTACTAATGCAACAACATAAAACTATTGCGTGTTTCTAAAACTTTGAGGCGAAAATATCTATAGAAGTACATTATCATATATTCAGGTCCTTAATCAAAACATATTATAATTCAAGTGTCTAAAATAAAATTACCGATAAACTTAAAAGCATAAATATGTTCATCTTAGTTATTCATTTCTCTCAATTATGTGATGTTACTTAATGGATAACTTTTTAAAAAAAGAATATATTAAAGTATTTAAAACAAATAATAAATTTTTATAAAATTATATTGAAAAAGTGCATAAATTAATTCGGGATGTACTACTTCTTTACCTTTAATCACAAAATTCGAATTCAAGCTTGAAAGAGAATCTTATTGAAAGTGTCCTAAATAATCGGCTCAACCTAAATTTAATTGGGGCTTTAATTCGGACTAAATAATTTTGGATGTCATTTTTAGGAATCCGTAATTTCGTCGTGTTTTAGTAGTGTTTAGGGCGATTTTGATATTATAATTTGTTTATTAATTGGATGGGGTTTAATGAGTAATGGGTCGGTAGTGAGTTGGTTTATAAATGATATTAATAAATTAAATTATATCTAATCGTCGAGCGCCAACTATTTAAAAAAATTAAATAGTTTACATATGAAACCGTTAAATAAGTGGTCAATTTTGAATCCAAAGGTGGATGTCAAGGATATTTTGGAGTCAATAGGTGGGTGAAAAGAGCATTTTAGAGCTAATAGGTGGATGAAAGGTAATTGTGTACCATTTTCAATACTTCAAGGGTATTTTAGGCCCTTTTCCATTTTTATTCTATTAGAGGGGTAAATTGGAGGGATCCCTTATCTCCTGCTCTTTTCATCTTAACAACATAAATGTTAACAAAAGCTTTTAATCATTTTTTTACTACTATGAATTTAAGAGTTTTGAATTATTCAAATGGAGTAATCAATTAAATCATCTTTTCTATGCAGATAACATCATCATACTTACATCCGCAGACAAGAGGTCTCTGCAATTAATAATGGTAGCTCTTCAACTGTATGAAGCTTAGTCATGCTAACTTATTAATAAAAGGAAGATTTTATTTTACACAATTAACAAGATTGCACATGCTATCATTCAAGAGGTCGAAGATACTACAAGGTTTACTAAAGGATACTTTTTTTGATTTATCTTAAATATTCTATTGGACATGCTAAAAAGAAGAAGGTCCACTTTCCAGAATTGATTAAGAAGATTCAATGCAAATTGCAGGTTTGGAAGGGCAAATTGTTTTTTTTAGAGGTAAAACAGTGTTAATAATCATGTATTACAGAGTATTCTTATATACTTGTTATCAGTTATATGTCCCCAAAATAGTGTTATTTATTATATTCATAGTTTTTTCCTAAATTGCCAAGGAATTTCAAGGAGAGTGAAAAGGTTAAACACTGAATTGATTTAGATGACATATGATTACCAAAAATGAAAGGAGGGCTTGATTTTCGATCTCTATTTGATATTTCTAAGGTACTCTTTGTTAAATTATGGTGAAATTTTTGGACACTAGTACATTATAATCTAACTTTATGTGAAACAGTAGAAGATATAGCACACAAGTAGTAGAACGGAGAGGGGATTCTCAGGAATGAAAACTCATGCTACATACGAAAGATCTCATGGACAAAGAGATTTGGTAGGAACCCATGATTTCTCGGCGTAGTTTTTGTTTTGATAACTGGACCAATTGGAGGCATTACATTACTACTTGCTCATTGACCATGTTCATGGTCACATAGATGATGCAAATCAACTAATTCTTGGGAAAGATGGAATAACACTTTGTTGAATGAGATTGTTACTAAAGTAGTCAGTAATGACATCTGTATGAAGTTGGTCAACATAATCTAATGACAAAGATAAGCCATAGTAGATGCCTACTTGTACAGGAAAACTTTTTATTGGCATGGCTTGAAATTTAATGAGGGGAAGAAAAGACAAGATGGAGAAGATAATGTTTATATGAGAGAAAAGGTTTCCTTTCAAAATCTTCTTTTTGTTATGGAGATTGTGACATATTAGAATTCCTATTGGAGAGGTGTTAGTAAGAATGAATTTTACTAATTCTATAGAATGTTATATTTGCAACAGTAATGCAGATGAGACATGTGATCACCTTTTTAATCATTGCCCTATAGCTTCCCTAGTATGAAGCAAAAGCAACATGTATTCAAGGGTCAATTGTTTAACTGTGATAAATTTATGGTGGGAAATGTTGGCTATGTAGCAAGAATTGATGGGAAATAGAGGGAAAGAGAGGAATTTGAAAAGTTGAGAATTTTAAGGGTTGAGAACTTGAAAAGTCCTCTTATGCTTTAATGAAAAGACATTTATCCCTCATTGCTGGTGGAAAGAAAAATAGGAGTGTTTAAATAGAGAAACACTCCAATTAATTCTTAAAAGGGTTGGAAAGAGGGACCCCCCTCGCGCCGTCGTCGTCGTCGCTCGCTCGGCTATGGCTTCGGCTTCGGCTTCGGCAAATGATCGATGGAGAGATTATTTTTTGGACATAGTTTGTTTTAATTATTTAATTATTTAATTAATTAATTAAATGACCAAAAATGTTTTCAATTAATTAGTTGATAATAGAAGTTGAAAATTAATCGAAATGTTTCAACTTTTTAGTTGACTAACCCGATACGACTCGAATCCGCGCTCGACCCATTTTATTTGAACTTTCTTGTTTTATTTAAATTTCCCGCCATGACTGTTCTGAATGGTTGCAACTTTCAGGAACAGTCATTACCATTTGAAAGGTTACAAACTTTCATTAATGGTCGTGTGAATTCTGAAAGGGTTTCAACCTTTTGGAACCTATTCTTCTTGCCTATAAATACCACTCATTCTTCAGAATATTTCCTTACGAACTTTCTGATCTTCTTCTTCTTTTTCTTCTGCACATATTTTTCTTCGTGTACTTTCCTGCTGTGGATTGGTTCGCTGACAGTAGATTTTTTGGTATCTACACTCTGCTGATTAAGATCATTTTACCCTGGGAGGTTATATTCCAAATCAAACCTCGGATACTAGAGGGGAATAATTTCCTTAAGGAAACACTGTGAGTTCAGTGGACTTGATCTTTTTCTGATTTAAAAGGTTTTTCAGATTCTGGTACGTTTTTTTTTTACATATTTTATTTTTTATGAATTAAATTTCTATTCATCTCTCTTACTGGTTCTATAAATTTCAGTTACTTCGTGTTTCTGAACAATTTATTAGAATCAGTGATTTTTGGTTTTATAACACAGATTGGCAACAAGAAGTTGATTGTGGAAGCAAGATAAAAAAAATTGCTTCATATTGTTCCTATCTTCATTATTTGGAAAATTTTGAAGAGAAGGAACATTGTTAAGAATGGAGGAACTATGTCTACACACACTATGTTCATGGAGATTAACAATTATTCATATCTCTTTGCCAAAGGTAGATATTCATGGCTGAGAAATATTTCTAACACATGGCCTTTGATAGTCGAGATTTTGGAGGAATATATACCACAAATTTGTAGTTGAGTCGTGTATTGGGAGCATCCTCTCATGGGTACATTTAAATGCAATATTGATGCACCAGTAAAGGAAATGCTGGGTCTGATTTCATAACTTCTTGTGTTCTAAATGAGGAAGGCAACCTAATCTTTGTTGAAGCTAGAAATGTGAAAATATGTACTGTTGTTGTAGAAGAAGTGTAAGCATTTAGAGAAAGATTGAAATGTTGCTTAGAAAATGGCTTACTACCTCTAATCATGGATACTGATGTTTTGATTATTAAAAAGGTGCTTTATGGAGTATGAAAAGTTTCATGGTCAGTCTCAATTGGCATTCAATGTATAAATGAAGGATGGCCAATGTAAAGGTGGATGTGGTGCACATATTTAGGAGAAGAAATAACTTGACTGATTTTTTAGTTAATCGTGTTGCTCATTTTGAAGGTATTGATGTCAACCAATGTAATAACATACATGAATTACCACAATAAGAAAGACAATATTAATAATGATATCTTAAATTTACAGATTAGAAAGATGCAAAACAAGAGATTCAATGCATAGTCAAACAATTAATGACTAAGCATCAGAAAGGTCTCTGGTGATATGGAAGAAAAATAGGAGCTACTGCAACAACGATGTGTGGATTGATTGTTGTTCATTTCCCAAAGCATTAAATATAATAGACTAATCGAGTCGAAAATACCTCTTGACAATGGATCTTCTCACAGTTGTATCAGTTCTCTTAAACTTACTCCAGGAAAAGATTCAAGGGATATTTTTCTCTTGAACTATGTCTTAAAACGTATAGATGACTCGTGACTTTAACGTCCTAGAACCCTTTGTGAGCTGAAGAAGTCTTCAAGGAGGTCAATTTCATGGCACTTGTGTCTAAGTGAAATTCTGTCAAGCTCAATAACACTTATTCAAAGGAAATCAAAGATTTCGTGACCATTTTTTAGGAAAGTTGATTAGGACACCTGATAGAGGAAGAAGATGTTACTTTGATGTCTGAGATTTACCCAGACCAAAACAAGTATCCAAACTCTGCTTTCTCTACTTATTGAATGGTGAAGGATCCATTGATATTAATCTAATCCAATTGGAATGCTTGTTACATTGTAGTTGTACATAAGCAAAGTATTGAAAATTATGTTTACCCTTCTTATTTCTAGCTATCGAGAAGATTCATCCTATATTATTTCAGCATCTTATGATGTTCATGACCAATTGGGTCCTGACATACTTGTAGGTATCAGAAGAGATCGCTATGATCATAATTGTATTCATATTGAAAAGATGCGACAAAGTGTTCAGATCATTGTGCAATGTCTTAATCGAATGCCTAGTGGTATGATCAAAGTCGATGATCGTAATCTATGTCCTCCATCACGATCTCCAATGAAATTATCCATGGAATTGTGCGCCGTGTGAAACGTGTATCATCGTCCTTTTTAATCGATACTTAGGTGAAGCTCTGTCTAGAAACCTTGTGGGGTTAGGAGTAAAGCATCTCGAGGTTGGGCATCTCATTGAGCGTGGAGAAGCAGTGAAAATCTTTTGTTCATTTCAATTTTGTTTTTTGATTTTAGCTTTGGATGTTTGTTATTGGACTTGGGCCTGGTCATTGTGTTTTGAATTTAATAAATAAAGGGCAATGCCCAATGTTGACCAAAAAAAGGAAAAAGGGCATAAATGCAACTGCTCGTGAAGTGAAAATTGGATCCAAGCGTGAGAGCATGAATGATAAAGTATCAAATGGAAGAGGAAGTCAAAATGAAAAAAAATACACTAATCAGTATCTCCTTTGCGTCGCAGAGATGTATTTAGTTATTTCTATCCATGCATGAGTTTAAGGGAGAAGACTACATATCCTCTCCACGTGGCGTAGAGGCGGAGTTGATAAAAATTGAATTTGCAAGACACCTCCACGTCCTGGACACAAGTCCATGAATTTTTACCGATTTTTTCCATACTATAAATAGACTCGAATTTTTTCCACAACAATAATATTCTACAAAAATAGTCATATTAATTGATATATGATCATAAATCTTGAAAATGATTTGAAATAAGTAATTAATGTTGAGAATAAAATATGGAAAAAAATAAAAAAATTTCTTGATATGCTAAAAGTGAGGAGTAAGTAAAAATATATTTTTAATATAGTGGACATAGCTAGACGTAAAGAGAAGGATTTTACTATATGTCAATGGCATGATTCACCCAAAAATTCAAAGGACAAAAAAATTGTTTAGAAAATTTGTATTCTTTTTGTTTACATTAAAAAAATGCTTAGGTGGTTGCTCATTTAATTTAACTTCTGAATTATTTGTTTGACTATAAAATTACGATTCACATTTTCTTCAAATTTCAAAATAAATTTTAGTTTATCTGAAAAGTAATATTTGGCAGTGAAAAATTAAAAATTCAATTTAGGGTTACCTTTCAAATTAAAAAAATAACTTATACTTTATTTTCCACCTCATATATATATATATATATATATATATATATATATATATATATATA
>NC_028643.1:64350695-64356449 GCF_001406875.1 Solanum pennellii | reverse complement strand
ATATATATATATATATATATATATATATATATATATATATATAAGCCAACAAGGCTAGGACGATCATAGCAACAAATGGTTGTACAGAAGGCAACATAAAGTGTACGTTCAAGTTGTTTTCTGTTTAACACGTGTAATTGTACTAACTTTTCCATCAAACCACGTGTAGTCTAAAGAAAATAAACATGTCTCTCACCAAAACCCTTCAAAGAGCAAAATTAATTGATCTCAATGTTCTCAAGCTTCAGCTTTCAGAGGTCAATGGATTCTCTTTTATTGTATTTTTTTTTACACTCTTTAGCTCTTCAACTTTCAATTTCAGGTCTCTATATTCATGAATTTGGTATGTTAATAGTTAAATTTATTTACAGATGAATGGATTTGATAATCAAATTTCATTGAACCAATTGTCGCAAAATCTGGCAAAGTAGAGAAATTGAGTTTGGTCTCGATGGATTTTAATGGAGATTCCAAACATTGATTTTCCTCTTGGAGGTAAATATTGTGGACTTTATTACATCGTTCATATTCTTTGATTGTTGTTTATCTCGACAGTTTTGTGAATAGTATTGTAATCTTATGTTCTCTATAAAGTTGTCACCCTCGCCAAATCTTGACATTTTGTTTATATGTCTAAAGTCATGCGATTCTAGATAATATAAAGGATGTACACCCCTTATAAACAATTTTCGTGGATGGAGATTCTTCTGCATTGACTTTCAGGAATTATTAAGTCCACAATTATGAATTAGTGTGACAGACGAGGCAATATATTCGATATAGTGCAGAAGTATAGACGTTTTGACTTTAACAATATAGTATTCAAGTATAGGCGTTCTGACTTTAACGACTAGAATAAAATTATTTTGATTAATGGGTGGTTGGCCTACACGTGAAATATATCCGCTTTAGCCTAAGATTACTTTATATAATATATATAGATATATAGATATATATATATACATACATACATATATATACATATATATATATATATATATACACACACACACACACACACATCTATACATACCCACACACTTATTTGTTGAGTTGAAGCCAAATGTTTCTCATCAAAACAAGTGGATTTTCAAGAGATATGCTTGTAGGATGTTATGATTGTTTTTTTCTCGGACATGAGGAATTGTTCTTTGTTATTAGCGAGTCATGTTACAAAATATTTGATCTGAAAAGCACCTCATTGCAGAGAGCTAAACTAACTCCAAAGATTTACAATAACTAAATTTCTTTCGCGGTGAAAAGGATCATTCGCTAGCAGGGGAAACAAAAGAGGTCTACAGACCGCATCTCATATTGGTCATACACCGCTTGCACATGCTATCCACATGACCAATGAGTGGGACGAACACAACACTATAAAAATTGTACCAACAATATAAGAAGTGCAAAAATAATGGCTCTTTAATAGTGTACTGATACATACACATGTTCATTACATATAAATTCAGTTGTCCTCATTTAAGCTCAACATATTAGCTTTTTCACTTTATTTTTGCTTCCTTCTTCATTCCCTTCTCTTTTTCTTGGCTTTGTTTTCTTCTTTCAATAGATTTTTCTTATCTCCTTTTGTTCTCTATGTTCTTGCTTCATTTGTACATGAAGTGTTTCACTTTGGTAGCTTCTTTTATTTTATTTTTTCATTAGAAAGTTAATATTTTAACCTAATTTTTGATAGGGTATTGACTCAAGGATGCAGAAATGATGTTAGAAGAATTTTCACTTTAGAGAAGATAGTGAGAGGTTTGAAACTCACAGATGAATAGTGGCAATTGAGTCAAAAACATCTAATTTCAGGGATGAGATTCTGACAGAGTCTCTAATATATTATCTTCACAATTTTTAGTTCTTTTTTTATATCGGCTTCCTCTTTTCTCTCTCTCTCTCTTTGTTTCTCTATTTGATTCAGTAAATCACCTGTCCAATGTCCAACTGCTTCCTTTCCATATTTGTTAGTTCACTTATTTTGATATTTGATTGGGAGAATGAGGTGAATATAGTAATATAAAAATTTTGATATTGTTTATTTGAATTGCTACTTTCTGCCTCTCTCTGCTCTACATATTGTTTCCAATCTAAATTTTCTAGCATTTCACTTTTGGGTGTAGTTTTGTAATCCTCCTCTTTGGTGCAGGTTGTCTGTCATATCTTTATTATATTTCTGACTTCATGTGAGTTTTTCCTTTCTTCAATTGTTTTTGCACCCATTTCTTATTAATTCATAAAAGAAAGATAGTTAAACTGCTCTTTGTATAGGGATGGAAGCAGGTTCCTTGAGTTTGAATTTCATTTATTGAAGATTATCGTGCAATTTCATGAGCCTTTAACCTTTTTGTTAACTAATTTTTCTATTCATATCTTTGTTGACTCATGTTTTTTTGATCAATTTTATAGCAACTAGTGATATTGAGAAAAATTGTGTCAAGTGTCAACAAAATTCTAAAAAAGATCAGTAAAGCTTATATTATGACAATTATTTTGGTTACCTTTCAAGTTACCTGTGTTCTACATTGGAGTTGGCAAAAGTAGTAACCTTAAACTTTTTAATCTAATACTAACAAGCAACATACCGTTTATTCTAATTTTTATGATTTAACTAAAAAATAAGAAACAAATGGATTTGTATTAGAAGCAACGAGATTTATGAATATCATGATGAGGGAGATGTAAAGTGGATCATTAGATGTCATCTTTAAAATTCTTGAAGTTTTCACTTTGGAGAAAGAACGTGAATGGGGCTTTATTGAAAGAAGTTGTCCTCTTTAGTATGTGTTTTATTTATGTGATAAATGTGTGCTCTTGATTATACAGAACTATTTGAACTTATTGAAAGAAGTTGTCGCCTTTAGCCCTTTTTTTCATCTTAAAGAGCTTGCTTTGTCTCTCTCTATTATCTTGGAAGAGAAACTACAAGTTTTACCGAAAAGAAAGTTTCAAATAAAAAATCTCCTAATTTTTATTCAAAATTCTACATCTATGCTCTTAAATTCTAGCCTGGTTATCAAAATTACTTTGGAAACTAGAGTTTGCTCATAACATACATGTTCCATATTGAGTCGAACTCTTCCTTTTTTTTTTGCTTATTTATCATTTTAAAACATATATTGCTATTCCTCTTTCGATATGCTTGTATGTGAAGTTTTAAACCGAGTGATGGATATATGCTTGTGATTTTCCCTGATTCATTGTAGTATGTATGTTATTTCTTTTACATGAAATCTGAATGAATGTTGTTTACGTTTCCTCCTATTTCGGCTATCTCTTCTTCTTTAGGATTTATATTTTCCCCATTTGGTTATCAAGTTTTGGACATGAATGTTCTATTGTCGCTGCTGATTTGTTCGAATTTTGAAATTACTGAGATATGTAGATTAGAAACTATGTGAGTCGGCATTGTTTTGTGCTTGAATTTTTTTTATGCTTCACTTCTCTTCTTGACCTGTTTGAAGAATCACGCATCACTGAAAAACATGTTAGCCATGAACAGACATAGACTTAAAGAGACAAAAAACATCTGTTTTAAAAATATCATTGTATTGCACTAACCCCATCCAGGATAAGTCTTAATTAGCTTAAATCAAATAGTAAGGCTTTTGCCCGTTTTGGAGGAGAGGGAGGTCTCAGATTGCTTTGATATCATTTCTGGCAAGTTCTCATGGTTTTATACTTCTATATCAATGTTGTCAAGCAATCTTAAAATGGAACTCGAAATATCATGCTTCTTCCCCATAAATCTAACCAATCAACTAATTTTGTCATTTTATTTAGTATTCCACAACAATATATAAAATGCCATACATGAAACCTGTCAAAAACTCTACTTGACGATTCATTTAAGAAATCCTGAAGAAGCTCAGGAAATTTAAGTAATCATACAACAATAGGTGCTCTATAGAGATGACCAAATGTATTATTGAAACTACTACACCAACGAAAATTTCTCAAAATATCGAGTTTATATTGCATAACATCATGTCCTCTATTTTGTTCCTCTATTTCTTTTGTCAAGAAGAGCGTTCACTAATTAATTTTTAATTTTTAGATTGGCTAGCAGTCATGTAGCAAAAGTTAGCTGCTAAGCTATCAGAATCGAAAGCAAACCCAACATTATTACTTGCTTATAAAAATAATTTCTCTTGTTATGAAAGTGACAAATGTATTCTAACTTTTTAAATCTAAAACTTCAGGCGTGATTTTTATTACATCTCTTTTGATCTTCTTTATTTTCTTATACAATTTTAAACTGTAGGTATGGTATTATGTAATGGTCTGATATTGTGCTAGAGCTTTATGATACGCAAAACTGACTAGAGAAAGGATTTGTGCATGGCACTGATGGCAGAAGTGAGACTTCAATTCAAAAAATTTTGCTTCTATCATGATGCTTCTGAGTGAAAAATTATAGATAGTGAGGGTTTTAAGTTTTCACTATATTAATCCTTATCCATTCACACAGGTTTTCATGAGCTATGTGGTGAGATTCCCACTACTTATGGGAGAGAATACCATTTCACTTGAAAAAATTAATAAATATTTAAGCATCGAAGTTTAGGCTCATATATGATTTCTCTATAGAAAGAGCGAAACAACTTCATAGTAGTGCACCAAGCTTAATGACCAGTTGGCAAACTTCATAGTAGATTTCCTATCTATCGGTTTTACTGTGGCCAATATGGCCAACTTAATGATCATCTAATCTTACCTAATGACTCTAATTTACATTGTAGTGCTGCATTGTGAATTCAAATCTTGGAGCAGATTCATATAAGAGGCCATCAAATTTAGGTTGAACTCAAGTTCGATGCATGATCTTATGAACATTCGATGCACAAATGATGATGTTCCTTGCTACGATGAAATTGGAGCAAATTGACTTATTTCAGTTGCATGAATTTGTGTTGTATCAGCATCTTCAACTTGGTGCATATTTGAATAGTTATTTTATGCTCTTTTTTAAAAGTAGTTCCACACTCTTGCCTGAGCTTGAGCTTAAGATCCCAGGATCAGATGAGCCATCTTTTTGGCATTTATGGTGGTATTTTATTTTAGCTAATGTAAAAATATGTATTACCTATGTTTACAGTTGTGTATCTTCAACCATTTAAAAAATATAAAAAATGTTGGAGCACGGGCCACACCCTCTAGTCTGTGTGTGTGTTTGTGAAATATGCCCCTAAACTATTCAAGAAGGTCTAGATATACTCCCGTTTAAAGTTAGGCTCACTCATGCCCCCGCCGTCCAACTTTTGGTCCAAATATGCTCTTATGGGCGTTATTTGGTATGCTAGATATATTCAATTCATTTTTTATTTCTTTAAATGTCGCATGGAATTACCATGTCATTTTGACCTTACCACATGAAATTTATATGAAAATGAAAAGGGACCTTTTAAATAAACTATCCGGCCGGTTTTCAACAATTTTGTTTAATTTTTATTTTTTTAAGTAAATCCCGAAAATGAGTAATTTACTAATAAAAAGTAGGAAAAATATGGAAAAAAATATAAAGTTAATGCCAAAATTCACAAGTAAATATAGTAATCTTAAATTGTCACATCCGGAAATACCCCCTAGACGTAACCAGCGTCGTCGTCCTCTTTGAGGACTAAGACTAGCCCCTTAGCTTACATCGTTACATTCATAGGTCATATTTAGCAGAAAATTTAAAACTTTTTACGATTACTACATGGAGGATTATATAGACCACTACATATACGTAATATATATATATATATA
>NC_028643.1:64322146-64350500 GCF_001406875.1 Solanum pennellii | reverse complement strand
TATATATATATATATATCGAGTATACATAGACCTTTCGTATAGGAAGATTACTTAGTCTTTTACTTTTATTGCACATAGATATATATAAAACATAAGATAGTCATAATACTCGTCTTATCTCATAACCATCTAAAAAGAGTATATCAAATTGGGCCTAGCCCATACATCAATGAAATAAGACCACATATAGGTCATACAATGTTTAATACTCAAATGAAAGGAAAGAAAGAACCATAAAAGTCTTTAACTAAAAACAACTCCATTAGCTAGATATCGGCATCGCCCTCGGAAATTGAGGACCTACCCTACTTGGATGAATAAGAGATCCAAGTCTCCTTCAATGTCGTCTCCAAAAGCCCTTCAACGACCGGAAATGTTGATAAAAAGGGAGAAATAGGGTTAATACACCACTTGTACTAAGTATGAGACCATATGCACACATACTTTGAAATCATGCTAAGAAAAAGGGACATTTCAATAAGTATGCATTTTTCATTAAAAATCTTTATGCACATTCAATCAAGACCATACCAAATTAATAAGACATATTCATGAAGTCATAGACATGTACATTACAAAATCAACAACTACACAACTTAGTCAAGTCAACATGCATATCATGGAATTAGACATATAGTCAAAGCAAATCTACCATCAAGTCATAACCTCAACAAGCATGAATAAGAGTATATTTCACCATAACCAAAGTAATACAATTACCCACAACCCTTATCAAGTCAACAAGTGCAATGACCAAGCAAATCCCCATAACCTTACTCAATCAAATAACTCAACAAGAATCATGATCAACCTCCTACTTCACATAGTATAGCATTTAAGAGTACATATCAACATACTTTAACAATGTAGACCTACTACATGTTCATAGGAGTAATGGACATCACATATTATCATTAACATGTAAGATCATCATATACATATTATTTACATTTATAAGTATGCATACATAAGAACATCCTCCTAAGACTTTCCTTAAGGTTAACTAGTGCAATGTATAGGTAGAGTCTCATACCCTTACCTAGACTAAGCTAACCTCTTAGGTCATCTTACTTAGAATTCAATCCTTTAGTTCATTTTACCTTTTTTGGGAAAATCTTTCTCTAACCGACATAGACCACATGAGCTAATGTGCAATCCAGTGTCATGGAACCCTACACTGAAAGAAGGCGGACTACTTGCCAAGGTAGTACCAAAACATGAACATAACAACTACATGTATCCACTAGCTAGTATTCCTATGGGAGCAACATAGATCAAGAACTAGGATATATAGTTGGAAACCTATTTATGTTACATACATTGTAGTCTCCAATCTCAAGAGTACATTAGTGATCCTACCTTCCCTGTGTGGGAAGGGACACTCCTCGCTCTAGTTCACTCGGTGCTAAGCTAGAGTCCGTTTTTCAAATGTCTTCAATGTCTTTATTAATCATCATAGCTTATTGTAGGTCATAGGGTCTAACCCTTGTATAGACATCATCATCATCATCATAGCTCAATAAGATTTGCATGAGTATTGTACTTTCATTACAATTCACATAGATGAGGTTAGCACATTAACATTTTCACATCATAAGAGTCTTCCTCATAGTAAAATTCATCTATCGGCGGTGGTGTCTTAGTCAAATAATTCACCGCATTCACTTTCTCTGCACCCCATGACATGTTTCAATACTAACCCAAGCTCAGTTCTCATTTGAGCCATCTCTTCACGAATCTCATCTGCGGCCGGGTTGTGTGTAGCTTGCATTGCAAAGGTGTTTCTCCCAATGTCCGACTTCCTAATCCTCCAAGCCTTGTTGTTTCGAGAAATATACTCCAACTTTTCCATGATCTCTGCATAAGTGCACTCACCATAAGAACCACCCGCAATAGTATCAAGTATCGCCTTATTGTTATCATCTTGCCCCTATAGAAGTACCGCCTTATTGGGACACTTCTCATAAATGAGGTGAATCTATCCCGACAACTACTTACCGACTCTCCAGGCAATGCCACAAAGTTGTTCACCCTATCTTTGTGGTTAAGCTTTTTAGAAACTGAGTATTACCTTGCTATGATCAAATCCCTCAACTGCTCCCAAGAATAGATCGAATTATAAGGTAACTCAGTAAACCAAATTGCGGCCTCTCCTATCAGTGAGAGAGGGAACACCCTTAATCCAATGATTTCCATGTCCAAGTCCGACCTCCCTACACAACTCTTGCACACCGACCTCAGTTTGGCGATGTGAGCATGTGGATCCTCAGATGATAGCCCCGAAAACAAACCTCTAGTGGTGAGCATCTGCATCAAGCTACTAGTTCCCACGAACGAATGACCTTGTGGTAGAGGAGGTAAGACAAGAGGTCCATCCTAATCGGCGATGTTAACATTGCCCCTATGATACTATTGAGGGCGTGGGGCAGGAGGTTGTCTCCTCAGAGCGCCCTCATCAGGGTTTCCATGATCACTTGGTTATGAGAATCAACCGGCGGAGGGAGTTATCGGTTGATCCCATCACCAATATTATAAGGATTGTGTGGCTCGTTCATTCTGCAGAGTGTACGGTTCAGTTCTGGATCAAATGGAAGCACTGGTTCTCCTCGACTCTGTGTACTTGGCATACACTAGAGCTAGACCTTAAATACACAAAAATAAAGAAAAAAGTAAAATTAGAAAATTATTGACTAAAATTCGGTAATTGCACTTAAAGTTAATCTAAAAGCCACTTTCCCCGGTAGCGGCACCAAAATTTGAGACGCTCAAATTATACTTCCCTAAAGAAGTATAAGCGGTCGTATCAAGTAAACAACCCAATTGTTAGGTTGGGGTCGATCCCACGAGAAAAATGGTTTATACTTAACTTTAGTCTATGATTACGTCTATTTAGTCAAGTCATTTCCGAAAATAATTAATTAAAGGGTTTTTTTTTTGTGAAACAAAAGTGTTCAATTATTTCTAAGTAAAACAAGTAGCAAGATTAAAACTTTTGTGTTTATCAAGTGATGAGAGTAACTAGGGTTTAAGTGTTCCCATTAGGTTCATAACGCGGTAATCCTAGCTATGACAATTTTTTCCTAGTGTCTTGCATGCAAAGTGGTGAGTTATGTATCTCTAATTCCTTGGTCTGGAAACTAGAGAATTTCACTCCGTACCTTGGCCCGGCTATGTGTATTTAAATTACTAACTCTTACCTTTTACCTCATATTAAGCATCATAGTCGATGTATGGCTTAGTTACTACATCGCACCAACAGAAACTAGCCTATTAGATAGTGTATACTAAATCTATGTTGATAATTCTTTTCCTATAAAGTACCTCCTTGGTCCGGCAAGTAGAAATAGGGCAAATTCTAACGCGTGGACTCGTTAAAAAGACTTCTAAACAAAAGAATTATCAATACATGTAAGAACCTATTCTAGAATTGTTATTTCGCTAGTTTTACCTTGTTAATCACTCATTGTTCCCATAACCCTAGTTGTGGATTTAATTACCCATGCCTAGAAATACACAATTCATGGTTGTTAAACAAGAGTTCATGTACTTACTTTGACAAGTTTGAAGAAAATCCAGAAATAACACTTGAATTAACGAAGATATCTTGAGAATCGTTTCCGGAAACTTGAAGTAATTTCCAAAATCCCAAGTTCAACTTCCAATTACAAGAGTATGAAAAATAACAAAAAGTCTAACCCCAAAAACGAGGTTTTAAACCCTATTTATAATAATAAAGTCCTAAATTAAAAGGGACTCTAATAAGGAAAGTATGTTCAGAAACGCGTCTTCAATTGACGACACCACTGACGATCCGTCGATGGAACGACGGACCATCGACTGCCTCCATCGGTCCATACTTAGCATCTTCTTCAGTCTTCATCCTTATGTGATCCAATCGACGGACCAACAGCACGGTCCTTTGTTAAACTTACGGTCTGTCGATTCCTCCGTTGTTACACACAGTTTTTCTTCAACTTCGAGTACTGGGACTAATCTCTAATCTGATCGACGGTTTGCCAGGACGGTCCGTCAACTATTTGATGGACCGTCGATCCTTCTGTAGCTCCACACTTGGTCAGAATTCCCTGAGTTGCTTCAAGATGCTTGGACCTCTTGTCGACGACCAACACCTACCGAGCATCGATGGAATGACGGGCCGTCGATGGCTTCGTGGGTCACCTCTTCTGCACAATCTTCTGCATTTCTGTTTTGGACGACTTTCCAGCAAAACACAGATAAAAACCATTAAAATTATTACAAAAAGGCCCTAGACACACACTAAACATAAGGAAAAAGCATTGAAAGTATCGTGAAACCACGGTATATCAACACCCTCAACTTAAATTTGTTGTTTGTCCTCAAGCGATGCACTATGACTCACCACAACACCTTTGTACAAAAGTATCCTCATTTAAGCTTTCGCAATCATATGGCTATCAATCCTGATTATTTTCATTACTTTCATGCATGATATCACTCTTAGGTCCACTCATGTGGATCAGACTATGACACAGACTCACCACGTCGACACCTCTACTCTTTTATCTCTCACAAAGGCACCAACTCTCCAATATTGCAACTAGTGTTCTCACTTCAAAAGATATCCTACTTTTTGACACAGGTTTCAAATTTGAGTATGAGTATCATTATTCAACACTCACTCTCAGAACAACTTCACACCTAATTGATACTTGTCGCCATAGGCTTGCCCTTATTTTCATTGCTTTAAGTTCACCATATTAGACTCTTAGGATCACGATAGGACTTTCTTGGCTTGTAACCGTAGGCTCAGGGTCAATTATGGAGCATATGGATGCATTTTAGTGACTTGTTGCCCTCCTTTACATTACGGCTAAGCGTCCTACCTCTTTCATTGTCTATTATGCCCTATTCTTCCTTTTATTGTATTCTTTGCCTTATTTTCTCCTTTCTTCCTCTTGGGTAAATGACTCTTCTTTTATTTTTATTATTTTTTTATTTTCTTTCACTTGATTTCAACTTTGATTGAGTCACTTCTCTTTTTCACTATTTCTTTTCTTTTTCCTTTCACATTAATTTTTTCAACCCCACTTTTCGAAACATTACTCATAATACCCACCCTCAACTCTTGGCTTTGACATAAGTCTAGGTACACAATACCCTAGGTTGGGTCAGGGACAAGACGAGATTGATTTCTGCATTAGCCACTCTCAACTTATGCTTTTGGCCTAAGTTGAGGTGCTCATGTCCAAGGAGGAACCAGGGCCAACACATTATACCCAGAATAGTGAGTTGGGGTAGAAAAGAAAGGTCCATGGTAAGCTCAAAATATTTTGATAAAAAAAGGGATCAATTTCATTTGGTTTTCTTTTATTTAGGGCATATGATCCTATCCTAACACAGATTACTTTTTGCAGGACTAACTGGGCAAGTTCTAGCTAGGTACCAACAGTGGACTATTTAACTTTCCTCACACTCTCTTAACACCTCATTACCCTACCAGATTATCGTACACCTAGTTCAAGTTTTAGATTGAGGGTCATTCAATGGAGTATCTCTATGTCATGTTTAGAGCCAACACATTCAACATTCACTATGCCTAATCATGCAAGAATTCTCTTTATAAAGGGATATCATTGTATTTAGCCATCATACTTCAGATTTCACATTCATACTTTGTACAAGATACTAACATGCCGGTTCAACAGTAAAATAACTAGTCTCTTGGGGCAAAAGAACACAGGCAAGAAAACCCCAAGAAAGGATCGTGAGTTGGGCTACTCAGACTTCACCCTAGCACTCACTTTCCATTTACCCCACCCCCAACAAGAAAGCATGCAATTGTCCCCAATGCATAAGAAATATAAGACAAGGTGGTAGGTGAAGCAAACCTGAGGTGCATAGCGCCGATGATCAACAAGCTGGTGGGTCAGTTTCCCAGAACCCGCTCCATAAGTAGTAGGGACACCATCAGTAGTGTCCGCAGCAATGTGAGCACCCTCAGTGGTGATCCTCTCAACATCATCAAGCCTGGATCTAGACGCCGCAGCAGCTAACTCACGATCCCTCATCTGCCGGGCCTCCTCATCTAACAAAGAAGCTCTCCTCACGGCCTCTAACTCAGTGCGCTCCTTCTTCCTAGACCGAGCCTCCTCACTCTCTCTAGACCGGTGCCTCTTGGCACGCTCACGTGGTGGGAGCGGTGGTGCAGTAGAGGTAGTGAACAGTGCAACAAGCACCGTATCCTCAGCAGGCTCCGCAAGTATGGCCTCAGACTCGGGCACCCGCACATTCAAAATGGCATCCACATCATCCCTCAGACTCGCCACAGCATCTTGGAGAGTCGTCAAATCAATAGTGGGGGCTGGCCGAGCGAGGACTCTAAACTCAAACGCATCGAGGCGCTGGTGGACCTCCAAAATCTGCCGCTCAATGTACTGGGCAATCTTCTTCTCAATCCGATCCTCAGCCTCGGCAATGTACTTCTACATCCAAGGCTGGATATGATGCATCAATATGTCCATCTGGCCTCTAGCTTCTGGAACCTAGCAATCAGGACCAGTGCTGCTGCTGGTGTAGATCGGGAGGAACTCGGTGCTCCACTAGTGCCCGGGGCAGACTCAACAGGGGTGGTGTCGGTAGGATCTGAAGCAGCATGATCATCCCTCTGCGAGGTTCTCACCCAACGGCTGCACCTCCACTGGGGGCCCCCTATTTGTTGCCGTCTCATTGGCCTCATCCCTGATAAAACCGATGTCCACTGTCCTAGTAGGAGTCTGGAGAACATCAATGTGCCAAATGGGCACTCCAGCAGCCCTGCACAACTCAAAAATCATACAGGGAAAGGGGTAAGTGGTCGAGGCCTTAAAAGCCCTCTCATGGATGACTGCCAGCAACAGCCTTGGAAAATCAACCTCGAACCTCACGACCATAGCAGCAACCAAGACCGCTTTATCCCATGTAAGTATGTTGTCTGCAGCTGTGGGTGATAGGTGGTGCTTGGCTGCATACGTGAGGTTGGCCTTCTTGATAACGCCTCTTGGGTCCAGCACCCAGTCTGCACCCTTACGGTCTACGGATATGTGCTGGTCCACCTTTTGGTGGTATCTCTCAGATTCTTGTCTCGCTGGAAATGGCCCTGCTTAATCACATCCCACCTATAGTAAAACTTGGGGGTGAGGAGGACCCTGGTGGCATCAGTATCAGCACCGTATAAGAAGCGGCGGATGGTGGGCAAAGAGATGTCCATCCGGAGGCCACAAACTCGATCATAGGTAAGTGGTGCCTGTTTGGCGGGACTAGATCGCCTATCCAAAGAAGCCCTGGGAGTCGCTACGTAAGAAGCTTAGAACTCTCGCACCAACTCCTCATTGTAGCGTCTTACGCTCCTAGCCATCCACTCGAGCTGGTGGCGGGTGAAGAGATCATGTATGGCAGGGACCGTGTGTATACTCCCTGTAAGAACCCGCCGCTCAACTGTCAGAGTCCGAATCATGACGCCCTTATCATTGAGAAGCTTGGTGTCCCTGTATATCTGGTGCTGCCCCTCTACGCACCACCGGTTAAGTTGATCAACAACCGGTGAAGGATCCTCATATGGAGGTGACGGAGCAGCCTCCGAACTCTGTGCCTCATCAGACGAGGCAGGGTGGGCAGGTGCATCCGGAACAGTGGCACCCTCTGAACCACAACTTGAGGTGGTGGCCTCATTCGACCCTTTAGAGTGGGCCGACTCAGCATCTGAAGTCTCCTCGGAGTCAAACGCTCCTGCAGAACCCGAGGCAGACCTAGAGTGTATGTTGGTCAGTGTGCGCCCCTCATAAGACTAGAAGGCAGTGACTAAGCCGGATGCCACCTTCTTGGGCGTGCCCCAAGTGGTCCTAGAAGCACGTGTCGGGTCTGGGTGCCTGGTGACACGTATTTGGGATAACGCTCATCTTCCGAAGAGCCAATCACCATCCGGCGTGAAGGTGCCACGGACTTGGACCGTTCTCTGAAATAGACTAAATTCGGCTTAGGGGCCATTCGTACCTGCAAAGAAGAGTTATTAGATTTATTGTAATCATCCTGTACACATAAGAGAAGCAAAAATCAAATTTATAACAAAAGGCACAGTGAAGTGCAGAACTACTGAACAGGATGATGGGCACTATCGACGGTCTGCGATGAAACGACGGCCCGTCGATAGGTTGGTGGACACTTAGCAAAACTCTGAAGTTACAGGTCCATAGTGCTTGCAGTTAGAAACGATGGACGTGCATAATGGTCCGTCGATGAAGTCCACTTCCGTCGTTGGACACTTAAAAAAAATTAGAATGCAGTAGAAAACAAGGTTTCAGTTAGGAACGACGGACGTGCAGAACGGCCCATTGATCAATCAACGGATCGTAGTCCACTTCCTTTGTCTCAGAGTTAAACAAATATAGGGTGCAGCTATAGATTGACCGATGGTCCGTAGATGGGGTCTCGTACTGTCGGTCAGAGATAGATTTTGTTAAACCATTTTGGCACCCCTCAAAGGACAATTTCAAGCATATCAAGACACATCATGTTCATATAGCAATCAACACACTATTTCGTCATTCCTAGGGCTTCGATTATTCCAATTTCAATCCTAGATCCTAAGAGACCATCAAGCCCTAAGTCGAAAAACTACAAAACACATAACAGAGTTCATTTAGACACTAGCAACCCCAACCCATTCACTTTCCATCATTCTAAGGGACAAGGGACCCAATTTTTAACAAGTTAATCATGCAATTTTTTCCCGAAGTCACGACCCACATACAGTTTCATCATTTTCGCATGCAAATGAATGAGAATTCATTGAGCGGATGAGAATGGCATACCTATACGCTGTAGTGGAGTGAATGTGAGGATGACTTTTGCAATAACAACACCGATCCGCCTTTGAACACCAACCGAAAAAATAAAAGAAAAGAATGGGAATTTGGGAGAGAAGTGTTTGGGAAACTGAGTGATTTTTGGAGAAGATGGAAATTAGAAGGGAATTATGGTGGATTTAGTATGGGAGTGAGTGGGGGAGTAAGAGAATAAGGGGAGGGAAACGGTTGGGGAGAATTTAAAAAGGTGGGGGTAACTGTAAAGGTGTTATTTTAATATATAGCCGATCGGGTCGGGTCGGGCCATGGGTTTTAGGGAACTAACAATTCCCCGTCGATGGACCGTAAGTCAAACGACGGTCCGCCAACTGCGCCCTAACTTAGAAAAAATTAAAAATCATACCTGGGATCCACGGACACCATCTACGGTCCGTCGATGGGACGACGACTCGTCGATGGGTCCATAGATCAGTGCACCCAATAAGCCATTCTTTTTGTATTTTCTGGACACTTTTTAGACACAAACCCTAGACTACTCTCTAGCCAACACTCTAAAAGAAATAAAAAAATCCACACATGACATTAAGTAAAAATCGAAATAATGCAACTATTCCTATAAAGACAAGAAAAACCTAATGTTGGCTAGAGGATACATATTGGTTGCCTCTCAATCAGTGCTTGATTTAACATCGCGGCACGACGCACGACTCTTGATTACTCAGACTTCATCAAGATGGTATGCCTCAACCACTTCATTCGCATTTTCCGCATGCCCAAGGTAGATTTTGATTCTTTGCCCATTGACCTTGAACCTTGCACCCTCCTTGTTCTCCAACTCAACCGCACCATGAGGGAACACTTGAGTGATCAAGAATGGACCAGTCCATTTGGACTTGAGTTTGCCCGAAAACAAGCGCAACCTATAGTTAAACAAAAACACTAAATCCCCAACCGCAAATTCGCGCCTTTCAATCTTTTGGTCATGGTGCTTCTTCATCTTTTCTTTGTGTAGAGGGCTGAACTTTCATCTACCTTCAAGCGAAACTCATAAAGCTCATTTAACCCATTTAATCTCTGTTCTGCTGCTTCATTCCAATCCATCTTCAGTTTCTTCATTGCCCACATGGCTTTATGCTCTAACTAAACCGGCAAGTGACAAGTCTTCCCATATACAAGTTGGTATGGAGACATACCTATGGGAGTCTTGTATGTTGTTGGTAGGCCCAAAGAGCATCATCAAGCCTCCTTGACCAATCCGTTCTACTAGCATTCACCGTTTTCGCCAGAATTTGCTTGATTACTCTATTTGACACCTCAACTTGCCCACTAGTCTGAGAATGGTAAGGAGTGGCTACATTGTGGTGAACCCCATATTTCTCCAACAACACTTTGAACAATTTGTTCCAAAAGTGAGATCTTCCATCACTAATAATGGCTCTAGGGGTGCCAAATCTGGAAAATATGTTCTTTTTCAAGAACACGGTGACACTCTCCCCTTCATTATTTGCAAGTGCTATGTCTTCCACCCATTTTGACACATAATCAACCGCCACAAGAATGTACTTCATCCCATGAGAACTCACAAAAGGGATCATAAAGTCAATGTCGCGCACATCAAACAACTCAATTACAAGAATGGGATTTAAAGGGAGCTTTTGCCTTCTAGAAATACCTCCTTCTCTTTGGCACCTATCACATGCCTTGGCGAACTCATGAGCAGCATGGTGGATGGTTGGCCAATAGTAGCCACATTGCAAGATTTTATGGGCAGTCCGGATACCACTATGATGCCCACCCACAGGCGAGGAGTGGCATGCCTTCAAAATATTTAACATCTCAACTTCCGGCACACAACAGCAAATAAGACCATCAGCACAACTCCTATATAAATATGGCTCATCCCAAAAGAACTTTTTCACATCATGCATGAACTTTTTCCTTTGATGAAAGAACAAGTCCGATGGTACTATATCACTAGCCAAATTATTCGCAATATCGGCGAACCATGGAATCAAGTCATGAAAAGCGGCCAAAACATGCTCATCAGGGAAAGTAACATCAATTTCAGCCTTTTCACCCAACTCTCGCATAGCTTCATCTTCTAATCGGGACAAGTGATCGGCAACTTGTTTTTCGATCCCTTTTCTATCTTTCACTTCAAAGTCAAATTCTTGCAACAGTATACCCATCTAATCAACCTTAGATTTGCATCCTTATTCGCCATCAAATATCTCAAAGAAGAATGATCAGTATGCACTATGACTCTCGTGCCAAAAAAATAGGAGCAAAATTTCTGGAAAGCAAAAACTACCACAAGGAGCTCTTGCTCAGTCACAGTATAGTTCTTTTAAGCTTCATTAAGGGCCTTACTAGAGTATTAAGGGTGAAGGATTTTATCCCTTCTTTGACCCAAAACTACACCAAGAGCAACCCCACTAGCATCACACATCACCTCAAATGGCTTACTCCAATCAGGGGAAATAATAATGGGCGCAGACACCAACTTTTCCTTCAACTCACCAAACTCTTATAGACAAGATTCATCAAAATAAAATTTACACTCTTTCTCAAGTAACTTGCACAGAGGATGTGCAATTTTTGAAAAATCCTTGATAAACCTCCGGTAGAAGCCTGCATGCCTAAGAAAACTCCTTACACCTTTTAAAGAGATGGGAAGAGAAAGTCTCTCTATCACTTAAACTTTGGCTCGATCAACCTCTATACCCTTCTCTGATATGCGATTACCTAATACAATACCCTCTTTCACCATGAAGTGACATTTCTCCCAATTTAGCACAAGGTTGCAATCTTCACACCTCTTAAAAACCTCGTCCAAGTGATTCAAACAACGCTCAAAGGAGTCGCCAACCACTGAAAAATCATCCATAAACACCTCAATAGTGTCTTCCACCATATCGGACAATATCGACATCATACATCTCTGAAAAGTAGCCGGTGCATTACACAACCCAAAAGGCATTCTCTTGAACGCGAAAGTTCCATAAGGACAAGTAAAAGTGGTTTTCTCTTGATCCTCCGATGCAATAGAGATTTGATTTTAACCCGAATACCCATCAAGAAAACAATACCTCCCCTTTCCTGCAAGCCTATCCAACATCTGATCCATGAAGGGCATCTGAAAATGGTCTTTCTCAGTCCATGCATTCAACTTTCGGTAATCCATACAAATTCTCCATCCGATCACCGGCCTTATTGGAACAAGCTCATTCTTTTCATTAGGGACCACAGTCATTTCCCCCCCTCCCCCTTTGGGCACACACTGAACAGGACAAACCCAACTACTATCGGCAATCAGATATATGACCCGGCATCCAACCACTTAATAATCTCCTTCACTACCTCTTGCATAGGTGGATTTAACCGTCTTTGATGCTCTATACTTGGCTTATGATCGGGCATGAGTTGGATTTTATGTGAACAAATACCGGGTGGAATCCCAATAATATCCGCAATAGTCCAACTAATGGCTCAATAGATGGTTTCACGAGTGGAGACTCGCGATGTTTCATATATAACTCCAACTTTTTTGGTTTGAACCGAACATCACCTCGATCAAGTGCCGCAATCAATGACCCATACTCTTCGATACAATCACTCTCAAATTTCATGATCACTGCCGCTAGTGCCTCAACACCAAGACGCTCTTCTGTTTGTACCTCGGACGAACTGTCAACCTTGTAGGATATCACAGATACCGATTGGAGCTCACCACTCTGCCTCATGGACCTAAAAATGTTGAAAGTCGTTTATTCATTGTTCAATTGAAACTTCATCTTCCCTTTCTCTATATCAACCAAGGCACGACCGGTAGCAAGGAACGGTCTCCCAAGAATAATAGGCACCTCAAAGTCCACCTCACAATCAAGAATCACAAAATTGGCCGAAAAAATAAATGACTCCACTTTCACTAGCACATCATGGAGTATCCCAATAGGCCTCTTCACCGTTCAATCGGCCATCGGTAGCCGCATTGCAGTGGGCTTTGGGTCACTCAAACCCAACTTCTTGTAAATAGAGAGAGGCGTGAGATTTATGCTTTCCCCAAGATCACATAATGCTTTAGCAAAGTGTAACAACCCGATTGTACATGGAATAATGAAAGCGCCCGGATCTTCTTTCTTTTGCACAAGAGACCTTGTAGCAATAGCACTACAGTGTTGCATCCGATCATCATCCTAAAAACTAACCGATCTCTTCTTAGTGACCATATATTTCATTAACTTGGCGTAACCGGGCATTTGTTCAAGAGCTTCTATCAAAGGGACATTGATGAAAAGCTATTTCAACATAGTAATAAAACGCCGGTATTTACCATCCTCGGTCTTTTTCACCAATCTTTGCGGGAATAGAGGTGGTCTGGGAATGGGAGTCACCTTTTGGGGTATCTCAGCTTCTTTCCTCGATTTGTCTGCCAACTCACCACTAACTTCCTCTACCACATCATCTCATCTTCTACGCCAGATGGCATAGGTGGTTCAATGGTTGCTTACCCCCTCGAGTAGTGACTGTCATACAATGTCCATCATTTTTTGGATTTTGGATGGTATTACTAGGAAGAGTACCCGGTTGGCGTGGGTTCACAGTAGAAGACGATTGGGCCATTTGCAACTCAAGATGCTTGATTGATATTGCATGTGCATCCACCTTTTGCCCAATATTCGCTAAATCAGTTTTCAACTCTTTGGCGTGCTCATCACTAGCTCAAACCTCATCATCATCTTCTGCAACATATCATCAACTCGCGACATACTACCTCAACCATCCCTAGGAGCAACTTCCCGATTTTGAGGTGGAACATAGGTCCCACTCTGATCGTTTCTGTTATCATAGTTACCCTGGTTGAAGTTATTGTCGCGGTTGTAGTTGCCATCTCAAACATAGTGACCCTTTCAGTTGTAATTCCCATAGTTCCGACCTTGATTTCCTTGACCTTGGCGCCAATTCACTTGATCAAAGCCTTGGGCGTTTGGTCGGAAACCCCCCGTCTGCTCATTCACTGCATAAGAGTCTTCCTGATAGTAAAATTCATCTACCGGCGGTGGTGGCTTAGTCAAATAATTCACCGCATTCACTTTCTCTGCACCCCAGTGACATGTTTCAATACTACCCAAGCTCAGTTCTCATTTGAGCCATCTCTTTACGAATCTCATCTGCGGCCGGGTTGTGGGTAGCTTGCACTGCAAAAGCGTTTCTCCCAGTGTCTAACTTCCTAGTGCTCCAAGCCTTGTTATTTCGGGAAATTTTCTCTAACTTTTCTGCGATCTCTGCATAAGTGCATTCACCATAAGAACCACCCGCAATAGTATCAAGTACCGCCTTATTCTTATCATCTTGCTCCTATAGAAGTACTCTTTCAACAATTCATCATCAATGCGGTGGTTTGGGACATTTCTCAGAAATGAGGTGAACCTATCCCAAGAACTACTTACCGACTCCCCAAGCAATGCCACAAAGTTGTTCACCCTATCTTTGTGGTTAAGATTTTTAGAAATCGGGTAATACCTTGCTAGGAACACATCCCTCAACTGCTACCAAGTATAGATCAAATTTTAAGGCAACTCACTAAACCAAATTGCGACCTCTCCTGTCAGTGAGAGAGGGAACACCCTTAATCCAATGATATCCATGTCCAAGTCCGGCCTCCATACACAACTCTTGCACACTAACCTCAGTTTGGTGATGTGAGCATGTGGATCCTCAGATGGTAGCCCCGAAAACAAACCTCTAGTGGTGAGCATCTACATCAAGCTACTAGTTGCCACGAATGAATGACCTTGTGGTAGAGGAGGTACAAACAAGAGATTCAGCCGAATCAGCGATGTTAACATTGCCGATATAATACTCTTGAGGGCATGGGGCGGAAGTGTATGGTTAAGTTCAGTATCAAATGGAAGCACTGGTTCTCCTCAATTCCGTCTACTTGGCATACAGTAGAGCTAGACCTGAAATACACAAAAACAAAGAAATAATTAAATTAGGAAATTATTGGCTACAATTCGGTAATTGCGCTTAAAGTTAATCTAAAAGCCACTTAACCCGGCAGCGGCGCCAAAATTTGATACGCTCAAATTATACTTCCCTAAATAAGTATAAGCGGTCGTATCAAGTAAAGAACTCAATTGTTAGGTTGGGGTCGATCCCACGTGGAAAATGGTTTAGACTTAACCTTAGTCTACAATTACGTCTATTTAGTCAAGTCCTTTCTGAAAATAGTTAATTAAAGGGAGGGTATTTTTTTAAACAAAAGTGTTCAATTATTTTTAAGTAAAACAAGTAGCAAGATTAAAACTTTGGTGTTTATCAAGTGATGAGAGTAACTAGGGTATAAGTGTTCCTGTTAGGTTCATAACGCGGTAATCCTAGCAATAACAATTCTTTCCTAGTATCTTGCATGCAAAGTGGTAAGTTATGTATCTCTAATTCCTTGGTCTGGCAACTAGAGAATTTCATTCTGTACCTTGGTCCGACTACATGTGTTTAAATTACTAACCCTTACCTTTGACCTCATATTAAGCATCATATTCGATGTATGGCTTAGTTACTACTTCGCACCAATCGAAACTAGCCTATTAGACAGTGTATACTAAATCTATGTTGATAATTCTTTTACTATCAACTACCTTCTTGGTTCGGCAAGTAGAAATAGGGCAAGTTCTAAAGCATGCACTCATTAAAAAGAATTCTAAACGAAAGAATTATCAATACATGCAAGAACCTATTCTAGAATTGTTATTTAGCTAGTTTTACCTTGTTAATCACCCATAGTTCCACAACCCTAGTTGTGGATTTAGTTACCCATGCATAGTAATACACAATTCATGGTTTTTAAACAAGAGTTCATGTACTTAATTTGACAAGATTGAAGAAATCCAGAAATAACACTTGAATTTACGAAAATATCTTGAGAATCGATTTTCAAAACTTGAAGTAATTCCCAAAATCCCAAGTTTAACTTCCAATAACAAGAGTATGAAAAATAATAAAAGTCTAACCCCAAAAACGAGGTTTTTAACCTTAATTATAATATTAAAGTCCTCAATAAAAACGGGTTCTAAATAAGGAAAGTCTCTCCAGAAACGCGTCTTCAATCGACGACACCACAGACGGTCCGTTGATGGAACGACGGACCGTTGACTGCCTCTGTCGGTCCATACTTAGCATCTTCTTCAGCCTTCATCCATGCATCTTCTCTGATCCAATCGATGGACCAACAGCACGGTTCGTCAATACACTTACGGTCTGTTGACGCCTCTGTCGTTCCACACTTAGTTTTTCTTCAACTTCGGGTACTTGGACTAATCTCTGATCTGATCGACAGTTTGCCAGGACGGTCTGTCAGTCAATCGACGGACCGTCGATCCTTCCATAGCCCCAAGCTTGGACAAAATTCCCCGAGTTGCTTCCAGATGCTTGGACCTCCAGTCGACATACACCACCTACGGAACGTCGATGGAACGATGGGCCGTCAATGGCTTCGTGGGTCACCTCTTCTACACAATCTTCTGCATTTTTGTTTTGGCCAATTTTCTTGCAAAACATAGATAAAAACCATTAAGATTACTACAAAAAGGCCCTAGCAACACACTAAACTTACGAAAAAAGCATTGAAAGTGCCGTGAAACCACGGTACATCAACGGTCACGGACTACGAATCGTAGTCTGACTTACGGACCATAGGTCTGGCCGTCGATCATGACTTAACCAAAATTTCATAGGCTGAGATTTTGGGGGTTTATGACCCCATTGACGGATGTGCAGGACGGATCGTGGGTCAATCTACGGTCCATCGATAGCCCCCGTTGGTTGCACCTGCAGATTTTTTTGAAAAGATGGTTTTTTGTCTGTTTTGGATACGGGGTATTACATACATCTTAAGCTAACACCTCACAAATCATAGTCAATACATTTCAATTCAACATCATACCAACCCTATCAATCTTAGTATACGGTATACTCCAATACAACATCATGACTCAGTCACAATTAACCACAATTTGAAGTAAAGGTTAGGGATCATAAGGCTTAACAAGTTTCCTTCATAATTCATCATCAAAGTCTTACTACAAACCCTCAATTCAACCCAATTTGGTTATAACATCATCATAATTCAATTACCAATGTGATAACAAGGCTAGAAGAATCACTACATCACAATTCAATACTAGATCATAGCTTAAGATAAGATACTTAGGTCAATTCACAACATACTTCATAACCTAGATTAAATTCTCAAGAACTAGCATGAAGAGAACATAAATCACCCTAATTCTTTCATGATTAGTATAACAACATCATCTAGTAGTAATTCAACCAATAAATAAGTCAATTGAACCAATACAATACAATTCATATTAAGACCATCACGTAGGGTTAAGGGGTAAAGGTCATCTTCTACAAACTAGAACATTCATCAAGATATAACATAATTGAGTTTAAATACATGTTAATCTAATCATACTATCAAAAAGAAATAATAAAAAAGTCAACTCATAACATCAATTTTGAGATTGGATGAAACCCACTTGAAAATCCAACTTTTGAAATTAATTTGATGGAAACCTTTGAGGAAAGAGGTCTCAAAGGTGAATTAGATCTCATACCTTAATGTTTGATGAAGAATTGATGGTGAATTCTTCCCTTTACAGCCCCTAAACCTTTCCCTAGTTTGGTCTTCACTGGAGATCCTCAACTAGAGAGCAAAAGAAGAGAGAAGGAAGAGAGTTTTGTTTTGTGAGTTGTGATTAGTCTAATGGGGTTGGGGTCTTTATATGTGGGGTTAATTAACTGAATTAGGATTCCCTAATCCCCGAACTAACGACCTAACCCCTTAATTAATTAATTGGAACAAATTAAAAACGTGCAGGAAATTAAAATGACCACATACGACACCACAATCGACGGATCATGGAACAATCGACGACCATTGTGCCCTTCCGTGCTGCACATCCGTCGTCTTGGTCAGAGATTATGAAAATGAGGTCCTTTCAAAATTTGGCTAAGTATTGGTCGACGGATGGCATCGACGCTCCGTCGATCAACCTACGCCCCGTCGTTTGCCTCCGTAGGTGAACATTGCCCAGGCTGTCTTGACCCTAAAATGCAAGGGTCCTCCTCAAGGGCCCTTGGTTGGTCCTTGGGGAGTCAACTCGGAAGTTTCGACCATGAACCATCTTAAACACATGTTAGGCACCCTTCCACCAATTTTCATCATTTTCTGGACGTCATGGCCGTTCTCTGACGTTTTGGTTTCTAGACCTCCTAAATGACTTGTATTCATTAAGATGGACCTTAAAATAGTGTCTAGACCTTATGACACTTATGTTAGGCTCTAGAACACGTCTTGGATTTTTGAAGTGTTACAGTATCGCCCCTTAGGAACATTCGTCCCCTAATGACACTGAAATCTTTTGAAGGAAGGGATAAACTCAAGACTAGCAGCCCAACCAATAAACAATACATAACATCATGAGTTACAACATAATTCATATCACTTCCACAAGGCAATTCAAAAACTTCAATTACCACACATAAGGCTCAACATTACATTATGAGGAATATCCTTCTCACAACAACACAAGCTCAACATAGCATTTATGAGTCAATTATGTCAAAGTTCAACTTATCAACATACTACATATGATTCATAAAGACTCACTATCACAAAATGCACAACATGACTCAAAATAAGCAAAATTGCACAATTTTTCAAGTAAAAATGCACATTCACTGTAATTCACTATATCTACATCAAAAATGCACTTTTTGAAAAACTTCACTAAAAATCAAAGCAACTTCAATTTTATTCATTATTAGTAAAGACTACTAACCTTAGTTATAAAATAGATTAGGGTAACGGGACTTCATGTCGGCCTCGGTCTCCCATGTTGCACCCTCAACAAGGTGATTCTTCTATAACACCTTTACGGAAGCCACCTCTTTGCTCCTCAATTTCTTTACTTGCCTATCAAGGAATTGAACCGAAACTTCCTCATAAGAGAGGTTATCCTTCACACCAAGAACCTCAATAGTAAGAATAGACTCGGGATCACCGATACACTTCTTACGCATGGAAACATGGAAAACTGGATGAACCGAAGTCAATTCACTAGGAAGCTTCAATTGTAGGTAACTTTACCAACCCTTTGCAAGATTGCATAGTGGCCCACATAACGAGGACTCAACTTCCCTTTCTTGCCAAATCTAACCACCCCTTTCATAGGAGAAATTTTCAAATACACTTTATAACCATCTTGAAACTCTAAATCCCTTCTCCTATGATCGACATAAGACTTTTGCCGACTATAGACTGTTTAAAATAGGTTTCTTATGATATGGACCTTCTCCAAAGTTTTATAGATCAAATCGGGACCAAGAAGCGAAGATTCACCTACTTTAAACCATCTAATAGGAGATCTACACCTCCTACCATACAAGGCTTCATAAGGAGCAATGGATATGGATGAATGAAAACTATTATTGTAAGCAAACTCCACCAAGGGAAAATGCTTATCCCGATTTCCCTTGAAATCAATAATACAAGCCCTAAGCATATCTTCAGGGTTTGAATAGTACGCGCCACTTGACCATCTGTTTGCGGATAAAAGCAGTATTTAACTTCACCTTTGTACCCAACCCTTTTTGGAATGACCTCCAAAACCTAGATGTGAATTGTGCACCCCTATCCCATATGATGGATAACGGAATACCATGGCAACACACAATCTCATCTATGAAGATCCTTGCATAGTCTTCTGCCGAATAAGTATAAAATGAGAGGACTTGGTCAACCTATCCACAACCACCTATATAGAGTCATATAGCCTTTGAGTCCGAGGCAAACCTACTACAAAATCATATTGATGTCTTTCCACTTCCAAGTAGGAACTTGGATATCTTACTAGATTTATTGTAGTAAGCCACCCGGCTTTTGATGTTCGGCTTTCATTTGTTGGCAATTTGGACACTTAGCGACAAATTCCGTTATGTCTTTTTTCAAACCTTCCTACCAAAATACTTCCCTAAGGTCATGGTACATCTTTGTAGCACCCGAATGAAGGGAGTAATGGGACCCATGGGCTTCCTCAAAGATCCAGTTCCTCAATCCATCTACATTGGGAACACACAATCTTCCTTGGTACTTCAAGACACCATCCCCCCCCCCCAAGGAGAATGACTCATTAAGATTGCTAAGAACTGATTCCTTCAACTCCATCAATGATTGATCAAGGTGTTGTTTGGAATTCACCTCAACTACCAAAGATGACTCGGAGTTATGATGGACCATGAAACCACCATTCGGAGAATCTTCCAACCTCACACAATCTAGCCAACCTATGAACATCTCTCACAAGGTCTTTCTTGGCTTCATCTATGTGAGACACACTACCCATGGTCATACGACTTAGAGCATCCGCAACCACATTATCCTTGCCGTGATAATAGAGGACACTCATGTCGTAATCTTTCAACAATTCTAATCACCTTCTTTGTCGGAGATTCAACTCTTTTTGGGTAAACACATATTGGAGATTCTTCTGGTCGGTATATACATCAACATGAACACCATACAAGTAATGTCTCCATATTTTCAAGGCAAATACCACGGCTGCTAATTCAAGATCATGAGCTGGATAGTTTCTCTTATGTACCTTAAGTTTCCTAGAAGCATAGGCTATTACCTTCCCATGTTGCATAAGCACACACCCCAAACCCACTTGGGATGTATCACAATACACAACGAAACCCTTTGAACCCTCCGGTAAAGTCAACACCAGAGTGGAAATAAGCCTATCTTTCAAAATTTGGAAGCTTCTCTCACATGCCTCCGACCACTCAAATTTATTACCCTTTTGGGTCAAAGTCGTCAAGGGAGATGCAATGGACGCAAAATCATACACAAACCTCCGATAATAACCCGCTAAACCCAAGAAACTCCTAATGTTGGTTGGATTCAATGGCCTAGGCCAATTTTTCACCGCCTCGCTTTTCCTTGGATCAACCTCAACTCCCTCACAGAGATGATATGACGAAGAAATGCCACCGACCTCAACCAAAACTTACACTTGATGTACTTAAGAAATAATTGGTTCTCCTTAAGCACTTGTAACACCACCCTCAAATGGTTCTTGTGATCACCCTCATTTTTCGAATATAAAAGATGTCGTCAATGAAGACAATGACAAATGAATCTAGGTAACTTCGAAACACCCTATTCATGAGATCCATAAAATCCCGCCGGGGCATTCGTGAGACCAAAGGACATTACTAATAATTCAAAGTGACCATATCTAGTCCGAAATGCCGTCTTTGGTATATCCTCACCTCTCACCCTAAGTAAGTGATACCCCGATCTCAATTCAATCTTAGAAAAGTAGCTTGCCCCTTGGAGTTGATTAAACAAGTTTTCGATATGAGGGAGAGGATACTTGTTCTTAATAGTGACTTTATTGAGTTGGCGGTAATCAATGCACATCCTAAGGGACCCATCCTTCTTCTTCACAAATAAAATCGGAGCACCCCATGGAGAAATAATAGGTCTAATGAAGCCTTTGTCTAGCAAATCCTTGAGTTGAGCCTTCAACTCTTTCAATTCGGCCGGAGCCATCCAGTAAGGAGGAATTGAAATGGGATTTGTAACCGGTAATTAGTCAATACCAAATTAATTTTCCGTTCGGGAGTGATACCAGGAAGGTCATTAGGAAATACCTTCGGAAATTCCCTCACTATGGGACCGACTCAATGAGAGGAATTTCAGAGTCTAAATCTTGGACTCTTACTATGTGGTATAAACACCCTTTAGAGATCATTTTGCATGCTTTCAAACAGGAAATGATACGACCTCTAGGAATAGAATTTCCCCCCTTCAACTCTAAAACGGGCTCATTTGGAAGTTAAACTTCACCACCCTCGTTCTACAATCAATAGAGGCAAAGCAAGCATGCAACCAATCCATACCCGAAATGACATAAAAATCAAGCATATCAAGTTCTACTAGTTCAACATAAGAAACTCTATTAGGCAACATTATTGGACAATTTCTATACACCCTTTTTGCAACAACCGACTCACCCACCGAGGTAGACACTATAAAAGGTTCATGCAAGATATCGGGCAAAATGTCAAATTTTTAGCTACTAGAGGAGTAAAAAATGATAAAGTAGCACCGGGATCAAGTAAGACATATATATCAATAGAGAAGACTTTCAACATATCGGTCACCACGTCGGGAGAAGTCTCTTGCTCACTCCTAGAGCAGAGAGCATAGAAGCGATTCTTCTTAGGAGCCTCATTTGAATCACTTGCTTGATCTTGACCACTACCCTTGTCTTGACTCCTCACATTAGGGCAATCCCTAACCTTGTGCCTACTTTTTCCACACCCAAAATAATTATCCGACCCCTTAAAACAATCACCATAGTGCTTCTTGCAAAACTTTTCACAAGTTGGCTTCTCGATTGGTGAACTAGCTCTTTCCCTTTTTAGGATTAGGGTTAGACACCCTATCATCCCTAGCTGTTGGAAACTTAGAAGGAACTTGATAAGACACCATCTTCTTAAGCCTAGGCTTGTCTTGAATCTCAAGCCTTCTCTTTGAAGAACTACTATCAAAAGATATTTCCCCCTTAGCATCTCTACTCTTCCTCTTAGCCCTTGTCTCTTCCACTTGATGAGCATGAACCATGAGACGAGAAATGGTCATATTGTTGTGAACATACGAATGACACTCCTCTTTCAAGTCATCCGACACTCCCGTCACAAAGCGATTCATTTCATCTCTAGGGTTGGAAACCAAAGAAAGAGCATATTTTGATAATTTAGTGAATTTCAAAGAGTATTCAAGAACACTCATACCTCCTTGGCGAAGGTTGATGAACTCCACCACCTTGGCTTACCTCTTCTCACTAGGAAAGAACCTATCAAGAAAAGCCTTATTGAACACTTCCCAAGTCACTGATCCACCCGTTAACGGCCTATTGTCCCTCCATTTGACAAACCAAGTTTGGGACACATCTTTGAGTTGGTAAGTGGCTAACTCGGCCTTCTTACTAGTCGACAACCCCATAGCATAAAGGATCTTGTAGATTTCATCAATGAACTCATAGGGGTTTTCTTCAACCTTAGACCCATAGAAAGTATGAGGATTCATCCTAGTGAAGTCCCTTACACGAGAGGCCACAGTAGCAACTTGTTGATTTGCCCAGGGCACAACCTCATGATTAGCTTGGGCCGTCATGGCTTGGGCTTAAGTAGTAACTGCTTGTACTTGGGTAGTAATGGGTTGGTCTATTTGGAAGAGAGTTGCCCTTATGTTCTCATCCGTCAAAGGAGGAGGATTCACCGGGGCTTGGTATCATTCACATCTTCCTCAAGAGAAGGAACTTGATCACCATGGGGAGGAACTCCCGCATTGGCAATCTCTTCTTCAAGTATTTGTGTTGCGTTCCTTCGAGTATTCATTGCCTATAATCACAATAAAAGGATTAGATGCAAAAGCACATAGAGATAACACTCTAAAGGCACGATATTTGGACTTCCAAGAAAGTGAGAGTTTCCTAAGCATCTCATAGATTCCTATTCATAAGTGTGGCGCGCTTTACAATTATGAATACAAACCTATGTAGATGTGGTTGAGAGAGACATTGACTCAAAGATATCTAACCTCATGCTCTGATACCAAGTTTGTCACATCCGGGAATGCCTCCTAGACGTAACCGACGTCGTCATTCTCTTTGAGTACTAAGACTAGCCCCTTAGCTTACATCATTACATTCATAGGTCAAATTTAGCGGAAAATTTAAAACTTTTTACTATTACTACATTGAGGTTTACATATACCTCTACATACACGTTATATATATATATATATATATATATATATATATACACATAGACCCTTCGTATAGGAAGATTACTTAGTCTTCTACTTTTATTACACATAGATATATATAAAATATAAGATAATCATAATAGTCGTCTCATCTCATAACCATCTAATAAGAGTATATCAAATTGGGCCTAGCCCATACATCAATGAAATAAGACCACATATATGTCATACAATGTTTAATACTCAAAAGAAAGGAAAGAGAGAACCATAAAAGTCTTTAACTAAAAACAACTCCATTAGCTAGATAGTGGCATCACCCTCGGAAATTGAGGACCTACCCTACTTGGATGAATAAGAGATCAACGACCGGAACCTAAAATGTTGGGGAAAAGGGAGAAATGGGGTTAGTACATCACTTGTACTAAGTATGAGACCATATGCACACATACTTTGAAATCATGCTAAGAAAAAGGGACATTTGAATAAGTATGCATTTTTCATAAGAAACCTTTATGCACATTCAATCAAGACCATACCAAATTGATAAGACATATTCATGAAGTCATAGGCATGTACATCACAAAACCAACAACATCACAACTTAGTCAAGTCAACATGCATATCATGGAATTAGACATATAGTCAAAGCAAATCTACCATCAAGTCATAACCTCAACAAGCATGAATAAGAGTACATTTCTCCATAACCAAAGTAAGACATTTACCCACAATCCTTATCAAGTCAACAATTGCAATAACCAAGCAAATCCCCATAAACTTACTCAATCAAGTAACTGAACAAGAATAATGACCAACCTCCTACTTCACATAGTATAGCATTTAAAAGTACATATCAACATACTTTAACAATGTAGACCAAATACATGTTCATAGGAGTAATGGACATCACATATTATCATTAACATGTAAGATCATAATATACATATCATTTACATTTATAAGCATATGCATACATAAGAACATCCTCCTAAGACTTCCCTTAAGGCTAATTAGTGCAATGTTTAGGTAGAGTCCCATACCCCTACCTAGACTAAGCTAACCTCTTAGGTCATCTTAGTTAGAATTCAATCATTTAGTTCATTTTACCTTTTTGAGAACATATTGCTCTAATCGACATAGACCACATGAGCTAATGTGGAATCCGGTATCATGAAACCCTACACCGAAAGAAGGCGGACTACTTGCCAAGGTAGTACCAAAAACATGAACATAGCAACTACATGGATCCACTAGCTAGTATTCCTATGGGGGCAATATAGTTCAAGAACTAGGCGATACAGTTGGGACCCTCTTTATGCTACATGCATTATAGTCTCCAATCTCAAGAGTAGATTACTGATCCTACCTTCCTTATGTGGGAAGGGACACTCCTCACTCTAGTTCACTCGGTGCTAAGCTAGAGTCCCTTTTTCAAATGTCTTTATTGATTATCATAGCTTATTGTAGGTCGTAGGGTCTAATCCTTGTATAGATATCATCATAATCATCATAGATCAATAAGAATTGCATGAGTATTGTCCTTTCATTACAATTCACATAGATGAGGTTAGCATATTAACATTTTCACATTATGATAAGGCACATTGGTATCATTCACCATCCTTATAACATTTACATCTTAAGCTAACACCTCACAAATCATAGTCAAGACATTTCAATTCAACATCATATCAACCCTTTCAATCTTAATTTACGCCATACTCCAATACAACATCATGACATAATCACACTTAACCACAATTTGAAGTAAAGGATAGAGATCATAAGACTTATCAAGTCTCCTTCATAATTCATCATCGAAGTCTTACTACAAACCCTCAATTCAACCCAGTTTCGGTATAACATCATCATAATTCAATGACCAATATGATAACAAGGCTAGAAGAATCACTACATCACAATTCAATACTAGATCATAGCTTAAGATAAGATACTTAGGTCAATTCACAACATACTTCATAACCTAGATTAAATTCTCAAGAACTATCATGAAGAGACCATAAATCACCCTCATTCTTTCATGATTAGTGTAACAACATCATCTAGTAGTAATTCAACCAATAACTAAGTCAATTGAACCAATACAATACAATTCATATCAAGACCATCACCTAGGGTTAAGGGGTAAAGGTCATCTTCTACAAACTAGAACAATTCATCAAGATATAACATAATTGAGTTGAAATACATGTTAATCTAATCATAATATCCAAAAGAAATGATAAACAAGTAAACTCATAATATCAATTTCAAGATTGGATAAAACCCACTTGAAAATCCAACTTTTGAAATTCAATTTAATGGAACCCTTTGAGGAAAGAGGTCTCAAAGGTGAATTAGATCTCATACCTTAATGTTTGATGAAGAATTAATGGTGAATTCGTCCCTTTACAGCCCCTAAATCGTTCCCTAGCTTGGTCTTCACTGGAGATCCTCAACTAGAGAGAGAAAGAAGAGAGAAGGAAGAGAGTTTTGTTTTGTGAGTTGTGATTAGTCTAATGGGGTTGGGGTCTTTATATGTTGGGTTAATTAACTGAATTAGGATTCCCTAATCCCCTAACTAACGACCTAACCCCTTAATTAATTAATTGGAACAAATTAAAAACGTGCAGGAAATTACAGTGACCACATACGACACCACAATCGACGGATCGTGGGTCAATCGATGGCCACTGTGCCCTTCCATGCTGCACATCCGTCGTCTTGGTCAGAGACTATGCAAATGAGGTCCTTTCAGAATTTGGCTAAGTATTGGTCAACGGATGGCATCGACGCTCCGTCGATCAACCTACACCCTGTCGTTTGCCTCCGTAGGTGATGCCCAGGCAGTCTTGACCCCAAAATGCAAGGGTCCTCCTCAAGGGCCCTTGGTTGGTCTTTGGGGAGTCGTACCTGGAAGTTTCGACCATGAACCATCTTAAACACATGTTAGTCACCCTTCCATCAATTTTCATCATTTTCCGACTTCAAAAAGCTAGTCAAATAGGCTAAGGCACACTAGTACCTCCTTGAACTAGTTTTCGGACGTCATGGACGTTCTTGGACGTTTTGGTTTCTAGACTTCCTAAATGACTTGTATTCATTAAAATGGACCTTAAAACAGTGTCTAGACCTTATGACACTTATGCTAAGCTCTAGAACACGTCTGGAATTATCGAAGTGTTACATAAATCCAACAATTTCAATAATTTTTTAAAAATTGTTTTTTTTGGTAAATCTTGAAATTGATTAATAAAAAAAATATGAAAAGTATAAAAAAATATTAAATTAAAGCCAAAAGTTCACAAATAAATATAGTGATGTTTAGTTCTGCAATTTTTTTTAATTTTTATTTTTTTCGATAAATCCCGAAAATGAGTAATTTATTATTTAAAAAAATAAAAAATATGAAAATAAAAATATAAAATTTACGCCAAAAATTCATGAATAAATATAGTAACCTTAAATTCAATAATTTCAACAATTTTGTTTTTATATATTTTTTTCCAGTAAATCTCGAAAATGAGTAATTGATTAATATAAAATATGAAAATATGAAAAAGCTATAAAATTAATGCCAAAAATACACAAATAAATATATTAACCTTAAATTCAACAATTTCAACAGTTCTTTTTATTTTTTTTCATATTTTTCTATTTTTTATTAATCAATTACTCATTTTTGGAATTTATCAAAAAAATTAAAAAATAAAAAAATTTGCTGAAGTTGTTGAATTTAAAGTTAATATATTTATTTATGAATTATTTGCATAAATTTATATTTTTTTTATATTTTTCTTATTTTTTATTAATAAATTACTCATTTTTGGGATTTGTGGAAAAAAATAAAAATTAAATAAATATTGGAATTGTTGAGTTTAAGGTTACTATATTAATTTTTGAATTTTTGGCGTTCATTTTATATTTTTTTCATATTTTTTATTAATCAATTACTCATTTCCATGATTTTTCGAAATAATTAAAAATTAAAAAAAAGTTATTAAAATTGTTGAATTTAAGGTTATTATATCTATTTGTGAATTTTTTGCGTTAATTTTATATTTTTTTTGTATTTTTCCTAGTTTTTATTAATCACTTACTCATTTTCAGAATCTATCCAAAAAAATAAAAATTAAACAAAATTGTTGAAAATGGGTCAGATAGTTTATTTAAGGGGGTTGATTTATAGGTCGGATTAGGAGATTATGTGTCGAATTTTTTAGGGGCATAATTGATCTCTTTCCATTTTCTTATAAATGTCATGTGATAAGGTCGAAATGACATGGCAATTCCATGTGGCATTTAAAGAAATAAAAAATGAGTTGGATATGTCCAATATACCGACTGACCCCCATAAGGGCATATTTGGGCTAAAATTTGGACGACGAGGGTATGAGCGAGCCAAACTTTAAACGGAGGATATATCTAGACCTTTTTGAATAGTTTAGGGGCATATTTGACTCTTTTTCCTATATATATAGACATATACCCTTTACATTCATACCCGACTAAATAATTACAATATATATATATATATATATATATATATATATATATATATTACATAGAAACACTATTAATATATAATAATTTAGGGGAACTAACCAAATATGCCATAAAAGCAAAATAATTACAGACATATACTCTTTACATTCATACTCCACTAAATAATTACACTATATA
>NC_028643.1:64310924-64321921 GCF_001406875.1 Solanum pennellii | reverse complement strand
CCCCCCCCCCCCCCCCCCCCTCCCCCCACAACTACTTTCATTTGACTGATATTAATCAGTATCATATATTATATTGGTATCACTAAGACTGATTATTTTGCTTAATTGATACTAAATCAATATATGTATACTATATTGATATCGTTAAGGTTTCTTGTTCAAAAATTGTTTATCAGTCTATGATACCATATATATACTCTTATTTTCGATGATTTTTGTATATATATAAAAGCAATGTAAAAATCAAGATACTCTAATTTTCAACGTTTAATAAAAGTATGTTTGAATGATAGAAACGTACAGAAGTTGTGCAAAAAGGTTATGGATCAACTGTTGATGGACCTATAGACTAGTGCAAAATTAGAAAGTGCTGCCAAATTATAGGATAAGTTAGTAGCCAGAAATGGACACAATTGATCCAGCCCAATAAAGTAACAAGATCTAAACACAAAACAATAATAATGAATAGGAATGGTCTGCCTGCTGCCTACTGTAACATTAAAATAGACTTTGCAACACATAAATAAATTATCACCTTCAAGAAGTTTTTCTTATCTTTTACCATTTAATTAATTTATACAATAATTATTTAAGTCAATTGGGTCCTAATCTATAGTTTAATCCTATGGTGTTGGAATGGGGTTGAGATACTGAAAACCCTCAAATCTAGGGATGACAAACGGAGTGGATTCAGTTTTTTTTCTAAAATAAAAATAAAAACCGTTATATAGCGCTTGTGGGTTTAAGAAATAGTAAATCAAGTTACAATGTATATAATGAAAATAAATAATTGTTTCGATGGAACCTACATTAAAATACAAACTCATAGCTAAACTTGAATGTGATCACCTTTATCGTTAGATTTCGTAATTCTAATAAGCTAACGTATTTTTAATAATATTTTCTTTAAAACGTAATCCATAGTTTGAGGTTCATAAAATATTGCTCCTGCGAAATAATTTTGCCATGACATCTTATTTTTTATTAGTCTAAGTTGTTTGATGTATGTTTACCTTTTTTTTGTTTCTCTTTTAGGTTGTTATATACTATGGTTTTCTTGAAAATCTAGTGCAGCTTAGAAGTGTTCCATTTTCATGGGACTTTTGAGTTTTTATTAGTCTAAAGTTGTGTCTAATTAATGTGTGCAGAGGCGGACCTACTTGTTCGGTGAAGTGCAGATGCATATGATAATTTTAAAAAAAATTCATATATATATATATATCCTATAAAACGATAGCATATCCAATGTATACCCCTGTTATCAAAAGCCTTCTAGGTTCCCTGGTCGAAATCTTTGGTTTGAACCGCAACGATGTGGGTTTGAATCCTTTGATAGGTTCTATTTTTGCCTTTTAAATCATTTTTTCTTAACAATTAACCTTTTTAAAAAGGTCTTTAGGAACTACTCGTTTTTTTCACCTCATCTGGCTCATCCCTAATCTTACCCTTGAGTTGTTTTTAATGGTGCCTTCTCTTCAAATTTCGGATTCGTCTCTAAATGAAGATAAAAAGGTCCTAACTTTCGCCTTAAATCTTAAAAAGAAGAAATATATTTTTAAATTTTATTTTTAGTATCAAATTAGTTTATGAAAATTTATCTCACAACCGTTATTGTGACCCGTCTTCCGATCATACTTGTTAAAATGGATCATGGGGCAAAAATAGTAGATAGACTTGACCTTTGGAAAAATTGAACTCATTCCGTACGTAACTATTGACAATATGTTTATGTTTTTTAAACGCTAATTGGACGTAATTTTAAATAATAAAATTTGAGTTTGGAAAATAGTAATTAAGATTGAAAAAATAATGCAACAAACGCATTAATTGATTTTGAATATGAGTGTTATAATTTCTATTATTCCTCTGGTTCGTCTTTTTGGATATAAATTCTAGGGCTCTTGGAGATTCTTCTTGAATCTTTGACGAAATTGAACTTAAACTTTATATTGATCTTGAATTTTACTTGAATGCAAGGATTTTCGAGCTTATTCTTGAATTCGGTGGTATTGATCTTGATCGTTAACTTGAATGTTTGAATTTTTGAATATGTAGCTTGTAAAGAAATTTGCAATTTTTGATCCACGTGGAATTGTTATAGGATGAGTTTCTCTTCGATCAATCAAATTTAAGTGATGTAGCATAGGTCTACAAAGAGGGCTTGTCAGTTTGATACATGATCATCTTTATTTGACTTGACATGCCACATCATTTGACATGTAGCATCAAATTTGATATCTAAAATGAGATAAAATTAAACTTAGCAAATTTGACTCATCTATTATAGCTTAGATCAATTTATTTGAACTTGAGTTAAATTTATATTTATTAAACTTAAATAATTATATTTGTTATAAATCTATTGTGTTATGTGGATGATCCATTAGAGTTATCCAACAATTAATTGGATTCATATATTAATGTTTCCAATGTGATAAGATTTCAAGGTGATATGAACCTTGATGATAACTATGTATAATTCCAAGGTGATCTTTGACTATGATATCTCAACACTATAAATAGAGATATCATTCACCATTCTATAGACTTGAATAAGAAGAAAATTCCTCTTCTTCTATCTACTTCTCTTGTCTTCTTCTCTTTATGATTATATTTTTATAACTTGATTTTATAACACGTTATCAGCACGAGTCTCTAGCCAATTGAGAGTGAGTTTTAGTTTTTCTTTAACTCATGTTTTGGTTGATCTCATTATGAGAATCAAGGTATTATTTGCATAAAATCAGGTATGTATTTTCTAAAATATTTTTATGATTTAGAATAAAATAGTATTCAGTCACTAACAATTATCAGGAACCGAAGACATATACTACTATTGGTTGAATATGACAAGCTATACAAAATTTCTTAAATAGAAGAAGGAATGAAATTTTAATAGTATGAGTTTGAATATTATTTTGATTGTTTTGAAAGACTCAAAGGGTGAGTCATGTTGTACTTCGGTCTATTATACCGTTGGTTAAGGGTAAGACGATAGGTTCAAGTCTCATCGCACCAAAAAGGGTAAGACATCAGGTTAAAGTCCGGATGCACCATAATGAAAAAAATAATAATTGAGGATAAGACGATAGATTCAAGTTCTATCTCACCAAAAGTGTAAGACATCAATTTGAGTTTTGATGCACCGTGATGATAATGTATTGGGTTCAAGTCCCATAGAATTATGGCCTAATGTTCCTTGTATGGATAAGACATTGAGTTTGAGTCTCAATGCACCATAGTGGTGATAAAATGATGATTGAGGAAAAATAATAAGGCTTTAGTGAAAAGCCTTGAAATTCGTCCTATTGAATTTGCTCCATCTCTTGAAAAGAATGTGGTAGCAACATATGATAACTTTGAAATCCGATGGTGACTTGCTCCATTCTATCGTATGAATATGGTAGAATTTAATAATTAGTCTGAAAGATGACAAATGATTAACGATATGAAAAAAGGGCATGAAGGGACGGAATTATAATAGTCATCATTGTGGTAATTATAAAAGGAAGAACACTATGGGTTCTCCAAATAGTCCTTCGAAATGTGAAGGTAGTTTTCATTATCAAAATGGTATGAAAGGACATTGGACTTGTGAATGTTGTCGAACCAATAATTTGACAAGTTTATAAATCCTTCATCAAAAGATAAGAAGATAAAGTGATGGTACACTTGATCTTTCAAAGTGATGTTGAGGTGTCTCATGGAAATATGATGAATTTTAAAGTCATGACAATGTGCTTATAATGCAAATTTATGAAGTACATATAAATAATTAGTCCATTCCTTGAAGAGAATGTGACTTGTGATGAGTATCGTGAATGCTCGACCATTCTATAAGAAAATGAGTCCAGATGTGATAAAATCATTATAGGTTGGATATATGCCACAACTCACCTCTATGGAAGGTTTGAGAAAAAAATGATATATGTCACTTCTCATCTCTATGGAAAATTTGAGAGGAAATAAATTTTATTTGGCAGATATGGCTAATTGTATTGTACGTTTTATACGTCACTATGGTATGTTTATTGTGAACTACCGAAAGGGCAAAAGAAAAAAAATAGTTCTTGCCTATAAGGATTGTGGTCATTATTGTGTGGCAATACAAATTTGTCATTAGTTGTGTACCTATGGTACAACAAAAGTAAAGCAAGAAAGACGTCTTGCTCGTAATGATTTTGACCATGACAATAATAATATAATTTCCTCCTTGAAGGAGATGCTCACCATAGGGATGGTGTCATGCAATATGTGATAGTACACATAATTAATTGCAAGCTCTAACGAGTTGTGCTATTATCAGAGGAATAATATTGGGGTTGTAGTAAGTCTCAAAAGAAACTTTTTAAGTTTCGGATGAATTGAAAATAAATATTGAGACTATAAATCACTACAACCGAAGAGGGTTATAAATGTTTATGTAAAAGATTACCCCACTTTTCCTCTTGTTTGTTCCATACAAACATGTACATGCTGATGAAATCACATGTAAAAGTAAATTATAAGTGTACTAAAATAAAGATCAGTTGGCATGACTGGTTGACCATTCCGATTAAATGTGATGCAAACGTGATTGAGAATTCAGGTGATTTATATGATGAAGAAATAAAGATTCTTCAAGAATTCTCTTGTGTTGCTTGTTCTCTTGATAAAATGATCATTGTACCAGCTAAGGTTGGGATTGTAATCCCCTAAAATTTTTGGAACATATAAAAGGGTGAATATGGGCCCGTTCACCTGTCATGTGGATCATTTGCAACTATATGATTGATGCATCTATGCGATGGTCACATGTATTTTGTTGTCAACTTACAAATTGGTTTTTGTAAGGTTGTTTGCTCGAATTGTTAAAATTAAGAGCACAGTTCCAAACTATGAAATTATATTGATAATGCTGGTTGATTTAGCAGAAATTGTATGCCTCCAATTATAGCTAAATCATGGTTATGAGAACAAAACTCCCAAATAAGATTTGGTATGAGATAATTTTATTTAACATGTAGCAACACATGTATGCATCAAACCAACAAGGTTTCCCCATTAAAATTGGTTCAGGGTCAGGAACCATATAATTTTCATCTAAAATGTTGAATGTGCGGTTATGATTTTAATTGCTCCACCACGCACAAAGATGAACTTCCAAATAAGGTTGGAATGAATGTTAGATTTTCTAACATTAGGGGGAGAGATGATTGACAGCTGAAAATTATGTGTGAGGTTAATTATGAATTATCTAGATCCTCGTTAAATAAATATGTGAACTTAAAGTTCAAGGGATAATTCAGTTGCATAATGTTGCAAATCAGTTGCCAGATGAATGCACTGACCCTATGATATAATTCAGCTGCAAATGCTCCAATGTGAAGTCCTTGAAGGACAGAGTCTATGATACGCCGGAAGCGTAATAGACCAATCGATTCCAAATATAAAATTCCTTGAAGAAGGAAGGAGCAAATGATCAATATGGTCATGATAATGAGGCAAGTGCTATAAAAGAGCACATTGACATAACACTTCATAAAATCTTGAAAAAGGTTCAGGTACCTGAAATAATGAAAAATGAAGAGATCTCGATAAGTTATGTCTTGTTGGAATCGATATCAAATAACCGTCGACGGTATCTTTGATATGAGGTAGCGCTCAATGATATAAATTGTGACGAGGATCTTGAATTCAAATCTGTCATATAGTGTGGACAGATAAATGGTTGGCCAAGTAAAATGCACAATTCAAGTATATTTTGTTTCACTTAGAAAAGTGACATTTTGGACTGGTAGTCCATAAATCAAGGTATAATGTCAGTGGGGTACAAATAAATTATTATGCGATAGTATAACCGTAAGATATCAAATACGGTTTGTGCCTTGGGGCATAAAGGTTTATCGCAAAAATCCTGACATTATTGGAGATGTTTTCTCCTTTGGTGGATGCAATGAGGTTTGTTTTGATCTGGCAACATATGAAAAACTTGAATGCATGTAATGAATAATTGTAATGTCTAGCTAGACAATGAAGGTTATATGAAAATCCTTGAAACGATCGAGGTGTCTGAAGCATATAAGAGTTTGAAAGAAACTTTTCCAATAAAGCTTCAAGAATCCTTATATGGATTGAAATAGTCAAGGAAGAAAAAGGGTACAAAAGAATGACCCTAATTGTCCTTGTATTTTTATGAAAAAGTCTTGGTAAGACAAAATTTTGTCTTGACCTACAGATTGATAATTTGACAAATGAAATATTTGTCTAGCAGTGCACATACACTGAAAAGTTTTGATGCAATTTTATATGGATAAATCGCATTCATTGAGTACCCCAATGATTATGAGATCACTTGAGATAAATGATGATTCAGTTTGATCTCAAAAGAAGGATGAAGAGTTTCTGGTGATGAAACTCTATCTTGGTGCAATTAGGGCACTAGTGCATCTTACTAACAATATTTGACCAGATATTTGTTTTGCAGTAAATTTACTGGCAAGATTCAGTTTCTCCCCGATAAAAGGACATTGAAATGGTGTTTAGCTCATGATTGAATATCCTCAAAGGACCATAGTTATGGGTTTATTCTATCCCGATGAATCCAAGACAAAATTGATTGGTTACATAGATGCAGAATATTTATCTGATCCGCATAAAGATCTATCTCAAGCACGCTATGTGTTTGCATGTGGAGGCACAATAATATCCTTGCGATCAATAAAGCAAATGTTGCTATGCAGAAATAAAAGTCCTCCATGAAGCAAGTCGAAAGTGCGTCTGGTTGAGATAAATGACACACCATATTCAAGAAATGTGTGGTTTTTCTTTGAAAAAGAATATACCAACCACAATGTACGAAGATTGGAGACATCATCACATGAAATTAAGTGATGTTTTAATCAGGGGGAGTATAATACGCGTTGCACTCTTTTTTTCTTGACCGAGGTTTTTTCCCACTGGATTTTCCTGGCAAGGTTTTTAATGAGGCAACAAATAGTGCGTATCAAAAGATATGTGTACTCTTTTTTCTTCACTAGAATTTTTTCCCACAGGGTTTTTCCTAGTAAGGTTTTAACGAGGCACATTATCTATGGACATCCAAGGGGGAGTGTTATAAATCTATTGTGTTATGTGGATGATCCATTAGAGTTATCCAACAATTAATTGGATTCATGTATTAATGTTTCCAATGTGATAAGATTTCAATGTGATATGAACCTTGATGATAACTATGTATAATTCCAAGGTGACCTTAGACTATGATATCTCAACACTATAAATAGAGATATCATTCACCATTCTACAGACTTGAATAAAAAGAAAATTCCTCTTCTTCTATCTACTTTTCTTGTCTTCTTCTCTTTATGATTATATTCTTATAACTTGATTTTATAATAATATTTAATTAATTATTTTATAAATTTATATTTGATAAATTTTAAAGGATTACAATAATATGTAGGGAATGTCCGGAAAACAATAAGAGTCTAATCCAACACTTCTAAATACTTTTGGAATATTTACAACCGATAAGGGATAAGTCTGTTTTCTAACCCTACACGTATAACCCAATTTACGGGTTCACTAGTGGATTGAACATTGAGATTTCTTTTTCTCCACATAAAAATATAGTAATTATTTTATTGACCTTTTTTATTTTATTATCCTCTCAGTCCCAAGTCATGTGACTTATCTTTTTAAGTCATTTAAAAAAAAATAGAATTTTATATTAAGTAATAATTTAATAATAAAATATTTATTTTACTCTTAATAAAATGATTTATAATCACATAAATTTTTATTATTCATTTTAAATTATAAATTTTAAAAATCAACCTTTTTTTTTTAAACTTTATATCAAATTATTTATATCAAATCAAATACATCACGTAAAATTGAACGAAGAAAACAATATAATAAGTAGAGTGATATGAGACTCACTAAGAGCATGCCATTAAATAGAAGGTGGCATATATAAGCTAATAACAAGTGTGCCTATAAAGCGATGACATGAATGGAGAGACATAATAGCCCATAAAAGCTTCATGAGCTTAGTTGATAGCTCTAACACCGTAGAAAAGTGTGTGATTATTCCACTTTAAAACTCCAACTGATAAATAAAGTGATCTGATTCTTTGTCCGTTTGTTCATTATATTAAAAATAATTTTTTAATTTAAAAAATTAAAAAATAATTAATATTTTATATTTATTTTATTTTTATTATTAAATATTATTATATTATTTACTTGAGTCGAGTTAAAAAAAATTATAATGAGCTCTTTTAGAGTTCCTTTAATGGTTATGATGAGCTTTCTTCTTCGACTCCTATTTCCAAGACCGATTCAATTTTTTCTTATGTAATGGAAAGTTTAGAAAATGAGTCAGAACTAAGAATTTGTGGGTTCTAAATTTTCTTTAGAACTATCAATTAATTTTGTTAGGGATCCACAAATTAATATACATAAATTTAATTAATTTTTTAGTAGAAATACAGAGTATATGAAAAAGTTATTGGGTTTGTTTGAACCCATGAGTCCCCACCTATCTCCACCTCTGATGGAAAAGCCCTACAATCGAAAGTTTTACGCTTCATGCAAAAATGTTGGATATGTAGCAAAAATTGATGGAAATAGAGGGAAAGAGAGGAACTTGAAAAGTTGAGAACTTGAAGAGGTGGGAATTCGAAAAATTCTCTTATGCTTTAAAGAAAGGCATTTGTCCCTCATCGATGGTGGAAAGAAAAATATGAGAGTTTAAATATAAAAACACTCCTATTAATTGCTAAAAGGGTTGGAAAGAGGGACTCCCCTCGCGTCGTCATCACCGTCGCTCGCTCGGCTTCGGAAAATGATTGATCGAGAAATTATTTTTGGGCAAAATTTGTTTTAATTATTTATTTAATTATTTAATTAAATTAATTATTTTCAATTAATTAGTTGATAACATAAACATTTTCAGTTATTTAGTTGAAATTAATCGAAACGTTTCAATATTTTAGTTCTGACTCAGATCCGCGCGCGACCCTTTTTGATTCAAAAAATTTCCCATTTTCTTTAAATTTTTCTTCGTTTTGAAAATGACTGTCCTGAAAGGTTGCAACTTTCAGGAACAGTCAGTACCATTTGAGAGGTTGCAAACTTTCATTAATGATCGTGTGGATTCTGAAAGGGTTGCAACCTTTCGGAACATGTTCCTCTTGCCTATAAATATCATTCACTCTTCGTAATTTTTCCTAACGAATTTTTCTGATCTCTTCTTCTTCTTCTGCACAATAATTACTTCGTGACTTTTACTGTTGTTGAGTGGTTTGCTGACACCAAAGTTTTTGGTATCTATACTCTGGTGATTGAGATTATTTTACCCTGGGAGGTTGTATTCCAAGTCAAGCCTCGGATACTAGAGGAGAATAATTTCCTTAAGGGACACTTTGAGTTCAGTGGACTTGATCTTTTTCCTCTTAAAATTTTTTCAGATTCTGGTACGTTTTTACAGATTTTAATTTTTGTGAATTAAATTTTTGTTCTTCTTTCATTCTGATATAGTAAATTTTGATTACTTCGTGTTTCTGCAAAATTTATTATAATCAGTAATTTTGATTTTTTCTAACACAAATTGATAACAAGAAATGTTCTTGGTAGATACACGACTTGGAACCTCCAAATTTTGTATGTAAGATGAGCCTACAAGGATGCCAATCAATTGACCACCAGGTTTGACAATAGTATGGTATTCCTGGATCTAGTAATCGATGAATTACTGATCAAAAATAGATCTTAGAAGAATTCTTCATCAATCTAGTTATTGCATAGTACTTACCAAGCTTCTTCAAAATCTTTAGACCACCAATCTAAGGATAAATATGAACTATTGTGTTTCACACCTAAATAGTGTTTTTTTCCTATTCAAGCTTTCACTAGCTTATTGTTTTATTTTTTGTCTGAACTATCAATTTTTTATATATTAAAATATACACGCCTAATTGAATAGTAGATGATGATTGCTCAAATAAAAAAAATAATTAATATTGATTTAATCAACTTTAAAATGTATTTACTACATAAATATTTGGTTTACATACAAGAATAAAACTAATTATAAAAATATAAAACTCGACGAAAAAATAAAAAAAAATATCATTAACTCATACTAGTTTTAATATCTCGAGAAGTGCAAGTAGAACTGTGCATAACGAGATTGTGATTTTGTAAATAATTAATTGAAACATACATTTCCCTTGTACTTACCTTTGTGGAATAACAATTGTCCCAACAAGTAATACACTATCTCACTTCATTTTTATTAATTTGTCCATATTTTTTCTTATATTTATTCATATTTACTTGTTCATTTTAACAAATTAAGAAAGGACAATAATTTTTTTCTAATACACCCTTATTTAATTCTAGAAAATTTCTAGTACTACTAAATTGTAATGCATGCTTTTTGGAATCAAAAGATACATTTATTATACTTTTGAGAGTGCATAATCTTTTAAGTTAAGGATAAAATTATAACTAACTTATGATAATAATTGGTGTATTAATATGTGTGTCACTTCTAAAGTGGACAACTAAATAGGGACAGATGAAGTAGTAATTAGAACAATTAGATGAAATTTAGTGTCGTCTACTACTACTTTCCTCTATAGAAATTACTCTCATCGTACAATAATATTTATTTATTACTCTTTCTGTCCGGAAATGTTTGTCATGTTACGCTTATCGAAAGTCAATTTGACTAATTTTCAAAAATGAATTATATTACATTAATTTGATATTTAAAAAAAATAGATATTCTAAAACTATATGAAAAGTACTATAAATTATAAGTTTTTGCATATTAATATGATAAAAAATGCATCTTAAAATGTTAGTCAAAGTTTTTATAGCTTGACTCAAAAAATAGAAATCATGACAAATAATACCGGACGAAGAGATTATTGATTTTACATATTTTTTAAGAAATTATAAATAAAAAGATTATATATATATATATATATATATATATATATATA
>NC_028643.1:64300858-64310393 GCF_001406875.1 Solanum pennellii | reverse complement strand
TATATATATATATATATCATCTTTTAAATATAATAAATACAATATTTTGAAAAAAATTTAAGAGAAATAATCATAATCAAAGTATAAAATTTTCTCTTACTAATTTTATAAATTACACAAATATTATTAAACATTTCAAAATAATATAATAGAAAACTATTATTAAACGAGTACTCATAATTTCACAAAATGGAATCTAATCATTTCATTAAGTATTTCTATGCATATGCTCCCGTTAGCTTGAGTTCATCATTAAGATTTACCCAAAAAGCACGCATGCTTTTCTACCTTTTTAGATTACCGTTAAATGTTACTCCCTCTTCCACTGTTTTAATTACTTATTTATTTTTAAATTATTATATTTATATAAGAAAATAATAATTAATATAATGAGTGAGAATTATTTTATCTCTGTGTATATATATATATTATGTATTGATGTCGTATAAATATAATGTATTCATAGTATATAAATAGTGTATAATTATGTATATATGATGTATTACTACATATTAAAGATGTATATATACATTCATATATTCAGTTTATACATTGCAGACTAATTTTCTGACTAACCCAACTCTCCTCTAAGCAGTCCCAAAATTTTAGACATGAATTCCTCTCGATGTTTGAATCTTTTGATATATTATTCACTCAAAACGATTCACGTTTATGACATATTGAATTTTCAAATCAAGGTTAATGAAGCAACTTTAATAGTTGAACAGATAGTCTTTCAATCACAACCAGTCAAATATCCTCTAAACACTTTTTGGATTCTAGATATAAGCTCTTCTCAGAGTTTTAAATTTTCTAATATATTATTCACTCAAAATAATTAACGCTTATATATTAAAATAAAATTATCATGGGACAGCAGAACTAACTTCTTGAAATAATACCAGCTTAAATCTACTTCATCTCTATCTTTGTACAAAGAAAGGGATTGAAGCAAAGCTTATGAGAATGCACTTCGACTGCAATAACATTGATTGAATTGTCATTTTAATTTTAAGTAATAAGTGATAAAAATAAGTTATTTTGGATAAAGAATTTTGACTCAATATATATTTTTCTAATTTTCTCTATTAATCTAACAACTAAATGATGTAACAATGCTTGTTTATCAAAAGAAAGAATACATTAACGTTTTGTATTTCACATATCGAACGGTGTGCATGATCTCCCCTTTTGGACTTTTGAAATGTGTCATCCAATCCATATATAAGAGCCAAAAAACATATGCACCTACCTTAATTTTATTAGTTGAGATTATTAAGCTGAATGGATTTTATATTATATGTACATAATTAAGTTGATTACTAATGAATTACTATTATTTAAAGCAATGACTACAATGTCAATTCATGTGAGACACATCACACATGTGTTCAAAATTCTTTCCTAAAATGATTATGATTGCTAGAAAACAAATCGTGTATATAACATTAACAAGCAACCTTTGATTGGCCACCAACTGCTAATTATTAAAATAAAGAATGAAAGTTATTGAAATATCCAAATTTGTTCATAAGGGGTATTTTCTCCAAATAAAGTGACACTATATATTTATGAAGAATAAAAAATAATGATTCTTATGTGACTTGCACAGATAAGATTATTTGAAACGACTGTTATTTTGACTTTCGTTCTCACTTAAAAAATATTAGTCCTTTCGTTTTAAAGAGAATAACTTTTTTTTAGTCTGTTTAAAAAAGAATGATTTTTTCTTTTTATTTTGATAACATTTTAATTCCAACTTTCCACATGACATATTTAAAGCCACAAAATTAAAAGATAATTTTATACATTTGTCATAACTTTAATTTAGAATCACGGGATTTAAAAGTTTTTTTTATTTTCTTATATCCAGTATCAAATTAAACTAGATCATTGTGTGAAACGGATGAAGTAATAACTCTGTGTGTCATAACTATCACAATTGAATCGAAACTTTTTCATAAGCAGTCAATAAAAGAATAGTCACTAACAAAATATACCGGTAAGACATAATTTTGATATGACCTTCATTATTTTTCTGATTAAAAATAACATAAGTTTTATTAAATTGGAAAAAAAGATATGGGGAAATTATGCGAATATACAAGCATAACCTAGTTAATATAACTAAAGTTTAGTTAATTTACAATTTCATCACTAACGTTTAGCGTTAGGTAGGTGTTTTTTATTCAAGTTTTTATAATTCACTAATAACAATTCTTTGTTTGATTTTATTTGTATTTGTATATTATAATGATTTCTTTTGGGTTTTTAGTTTTACCATCATATACATACAATTTTTTTGTATAACTTTTCAAAGTTTGTATAAACATGTAGTTTTTAGAATTTGTATTCGAAATTTTTATAATATAATTTGTATAACTTTTGTATAATGTAATTTGAATAAATATTGTTTAAAGTTCAGATTTTAGGTTTGTATAAATCTGTTATTTCAAATTTTTATCATATTTATATAATTTCAGAATTTGTACTACTTTTAAAAATGACCCAATTTTAGATCTACGTACATGTGTACCCATATTTGTGTAAACCCATAATTCTATATAGAGTATTATAATTGTATATTTCTATATTTTTACTCATAGAAATATGGGTGATAATTATCAACTATACAAATATACGTGAATTATATAAATGTATCCATGAATTATAATAAACAAGGTGTGAATATCTTTTTTAGACTAGTCATGAGCTGAAGCAATACTCAAGTGTTTAAATTAGTAGGAACATAACCATAAGTGCTTGATTTTATGGAGACCAAACTCATTGGAAAGAGTAATCAGTCTCATGCAGTTTCCCAATAGATTTAGTAGTGGAAATATCATTATAGTTCCAAATGCCATCATTCCAGATATTACAACGTTTGACTACATTCTCATCATAATTTTAAGGGTCTTTGAACTAAAGTTCCAAGTGGGGGATTATTAGGAATCCAACTATAGTTTAATTTGTATAACTACGCTCCATAAAAAATTTTATGTTTGCTATGGAGCTAGCATTAGATTGTATAACTCGCTAATTTCTCTTCAGATTTATATAATTTCGTTGGCAGGTCATTAGTATAAATCACTATCAGCCTCTCGTTTGTATAAATCGATGGCATTCTCTCAATTTAATTTTACGTGTTTGTATATCTGCATAAAATTTGAATTTATATAAAATTGAATCAAAATAAAATATTTGTATATCAAATCTCTCTCGCTTTTTACAAACATAATTAATAATTATGCATTATATTCGTTACAATCTGTATTTGTATAAAGCGGGAAAAAAAAAGAAGAAGAGAGAAATGCGAAAGAAAATTGGGTTTGGGAATTTTCGTATTGTATAATTATAAGTGTATAAGACGAATATATATATATATATATTTGCATGTGTATATACAATTTCTCTCACTTTATACAAATAGAAACACAATTTATACATTTTTGTTTGAATAAAGTGAGAGAGGCGAATGAGAGACTGACGAGCGAAAATTTTAGGAAGAAAAGCGAATGATAACAATTTGGTACGAGATACAATTAAATCAAACTATGATTATAGCATTTAATTTGAATTAATAATTTGATATTATATACAATTTTCTCATAAAATATTGCATGGTACGGGCCAGAATATCATCTAGCGTTGATTTTGATTAGATTTAGATACCAAAAAAAAACAGTTACAACTCTTAGACGAAACCAACACCTACTTATGAAGAATGTAGGTTAAAGGGGGTTCATCTACGGATGGAAATTTTATCCTCTCTGTGAACAACTTTTTCATATTTACTTTTTTGCTTTAGTATAATAAGTAGTATCATCATCAATCATTTGAATTTTCGATATTAAAACTAGTTTAATTTAGTTAAAAAGTTAATTACGAGTCCATGTGAGTTCTACATTCGGGTACTTTAGTACTTGTAAATGTTGCTTCTTTTAGAAAATCACATGAAAATTCAGAGAGAGTAGATAGCATGACTAAGTCACGGGTTCTGCTCCCCTCCATTACACTTTTTTCTCCATTTCATCAAGTACACGTCTAGATAAGAGACATGTGACTTATTTAAAATTTAAAGATCGATACTATATTATATTAACAAATATCATAAACTATTTTTAGAAAACTATTCTTCAAATTCAAAAAGAACAAGATATTCCCTACAATTTTTTATATTTATTAATATCATTAATTTCAACTTATATTATTTTATTTGAATATCAAAATTGTAAAACGTAAAAGTTTATATTTAATATGATACACAATAATCTTAAAAGACATTTTGCCTTTGAAACAAAGTTTTCTGAAGAAACCTATCCCCTAGAACAAGAATCAGGTTCTTGTAAGTTGCTTTTAAGTAAAGACACAAACACTTATTAAATTAAAAACCTTCCTCACTCAAGGTAGGAAAAACCTCGTTTTATTAATTCAACTATAAGATTTTGTGATTACAACTCAATAATCAAAAAGCCTTACCACTACTACCTCTCTCGATTGACTACAATCGATTACTTCTACTCTCCAAAAGGTCAAACCCACCTTTTGTTACAACCCTCACTGAAACTCAACCCTACAAGAAGCCAAACCCACTCCTTGTACAACAAACTGTAACTTACAATCAAGAACGAAACAAGAAGATAGTTTTACACGTTCAAAAACTTTCTCACTCAAGAACTTTCTAAACTTAGCAAAACCTATCGATCTTGAAGACTTCTATTCGATGAATAATTCTCACTTTTCTCTCTATGTGAAGTCGTGATCTTCTTCATCTGCGATTGTCCTCTTCTTATAGAGTTTTCTTTTGCCTTGAATCCTTATCAGATAAGGTAAGGAAATTATAGTTAAACAAGGATTACCTTTTTTACCTTTTATAGTACAATCCTTATTATATACAACTTCCTTCCTTAATAATATATTTAAGGTTTCCTTATTTGTATCAACTTATACCTTCAATATATTATTTTTGGCTTTGACAAATAACTCTATTTCTTGACTACGTGGCTGCATCATTTTGCTACTTTAATCCTTATTGTATCGCTTTGGCTGCTTTGCTGCATCAACTATTTTTCATTTCTTGTCTATCATCAAAACATCGATTTCGATTAACTCTATTTCTTGTAGTAGAATTATCGATTCTATCTTTTTGATGAAGACAAATCTATCTGTGTGATGCAAACCTCTTCCCCCTTTTGACAAATCAAAAAGAGTCCAATAGCAGCTAAACAAAACCAAATAACATCCATAGCAACAATTGAAGCTCAGCCAGTTGAGCACAATAAAATGTTCTGGCAACAAAAAGAAGAGTAACAACACAGAGTTAAACAATCAAAAGAACCAGGTTCAAACAAGATGCTTTTCAAGTTGAAGTTTGACTAGGCTTGGTTGAAGCAGAAGCAAGCATATCCAGAACTCTGTCAACCCTTGCATTGTTAGCAAGTTGCTGCTGCACCAACTGATCTTTCAACCTGTGAATCTCAGCATTTGAAGTATGAAGTTCAGCACGTAAATTCTGGTTTTCCAATTCAAGAGTGGCATATTTTTGTTCAGCCACTTTGAGTTCCCTGAGTAACTGAGCAACAGGACCAGATATACGTGGAGAAGCATTTGCAACCTGCTCCGACTCCATGGGAATGCCACAATCAGCAAGAATGGTTTGAGTAAACATATCTGCACGAGTCAAAATCCTGCCTTCTCCCAATGGTACTTCAAATGCATCAAACACTCTAGTTAACAGATTTCCAAAAGCTAATTGATGAGAACCTAGTTTAGGATCAACAATTCTAACAAGATGTTTGATAATCGGTGTGGGCCAGTCAATGTGTTCTTTGCACTCAAGAGCATTCATAAGTCCCATGTCTCTTATGGAGGCAATGTGACGTTGGTGACCTCTAGGCAGCATCACCTTATGTACTATCTCAAAGAGAAGCTTATGCAATGATCTCATAATGCCCTTTAAAACAGTTTGTGCCCTAGAATTAACTCTACCTTGAGAGAATTTAGCTGGCAAGCTAGAATGTTTATCAAAACCCCAATGATACTCATTAATACCCACAGATGGTATATGCAAGATTTCCCCAAGTTCAGTTGCATCAAAAACAATGTCAACTCCCTTCATACTCATCTCAAACTCACTATTCATTAGTTGAGCAAATTCTACTCCCAGTAAGTCATTGGTTTCTCCAAATATGATATCATCTACATATACTTGGACTATAAACATATCTTCACCTTGTTTTCGAAGAAACAATATATTATCAATTTTTCCTCTTGTGTATCCATGTGTGAGAAGAAAAGTGGACAATCGATCATACCATGCTCTAGGTGCTTGTTTTAGCCCATAGAGTGCTTTGTCCAGTTTATATACATGATCAGGATACATGGTATTCTCAAAACCTGGGGGTTGTTTCACATACACCTCTTCTTGCAGATAACCATTTAAGAAGGCACTTTTGACATCCAATTGGTAGAGTTTAAACTCCATGTGAGCAACGTATGCGACCAATATTCTGATTGCCTCAATTCTTGCTACTGGTGCAAAGGTTTCATCGTAGTCTATACCTTCTTCTTGGTTGTATCCTTGTACAACTAGCCTAGCTTTGTTGCGTACTATTTGACCTTGCTCATCGAGCTTGTTTCTAAACACCCACCTTGTTCCTATTACCGTCCTGTTTTGAGGTTTTGGAACCAGGTTCCATACTCTGCTTCTTTCAAACTGATTGAGTTCTTCCTGCATGGCACTAATCCAATCAGAGTCTAGTAGTGCTTCCTTTATATTTTTTGGCTCAATCAGGGACACATAGGCAGAGAATGCACACATGCTTCGTAATTTGGATCTTGTAGAGATGCCTGAGTTAAGAGGAGTAAGAATGTTTTGCAAAGGGTGAGAGCTTTGATGTTTCCAACTGTGAGTTGGAATGTTTACTAGCTCTTGAGGTGCAGAAGAACCAGTTTCATTAGTAGACTTATCTCCTATTTCAGGTGTTTTATGCGAAGGTATAGATTCTTCTACCCATATTTTTGGTTCTGATGGCTTGGAGCAGGTTCCCTCATTCTGTTCATCCTCTGAATTCCCTTCAACTTCACTACTATTTTCATTAAAGACAATATGAACACTTTCTTCTACACGATTTGTTCTTTTATTCAGTACCTTGTAGGCTTTGCTTTGTGACGAGTAGCCCAGAAAAATTTCTTCATCACTCTTGGCATCAAATTTTCCCAAATTGTCCTTGTCATTGTTGTGTATAAAGCATACACACCCAAAGGCCCTAAGATGTGCTAAATTTGGTTTTCTTCCTTTTAGCAGCTCATATGGTGTTTTGTTTAACACTGATCTGATCATACATCTGTTTATTAGATAGCATCCTGTATTCACTGCTTCAGCCCAATAGAATTTTGGAAGTTTGCTTGAGATTAACATTGTTCTTGCAATATCTTCCAGTGTTCTATTTTTCCTCTCAACTACACCATTTTGTTGTGGTGTTCTAGGTACTGAGAAGTTATGCTCAATCCCATTTGTAGTACAAAATTGTAGGAATTGTGAGTTCTCAAACTCCAGCCCATGATCAGATTTGATGCTAATTATTTCTTTGTTGAACTTTTTCTGAACCAGCTTTGCAAAGATTTCAAACATAGTGAATATCTCATCCTTTGTTGCAAGAAACAATGTCCAAGTGAATCTTGAGTAGTCATCAACTATTACAAACACATATCTTTTTTCACCCCTGCTTTGTACACGCATTGGTCCACACAAATCCATGTGGAGCAGTTCTAGTGGCTTGGTAGTACTCACTGTCAACTTTGGTTTGAAGGATGATCTAACCTGTTTTCCTTGAATGCAGGTTCCACATACTTGGTTGTCCCTGAAACTTTTGGATGGCAGTCCCCTAACCAGGTCTTTAGATATGAGTTTATTTATAGCTGTCATGCTAATGTGTCCCCTTCTTTTGTGCCATAGCATGGACCAATCAGAGACTGCACTTAGACATTTAAGAGTATCTTTCTTGGAGTCAACAATCTTGGCTTTGTACACATTCTTGTGTCTCTTACCTAGTAGAACCAGGTTCCCAGTCACTGAGTTTGTTACTCTGCATTACTTTTCTGTAAAGAGAACATTGTTTCCTTTATCACATATTTGAGATACGCTCAATAGATTATGTTGTAGGCCATTCACATAGTGTATGTTCTCAATTGCATGAGTATCCATTGATCCCACCTTTCTAATTCCCTGAATTTCCCCACTTTTTCCATTACCAAAGGCAACGTTTCCTCCTTTGATGTTCTTGAGTGAGAGGAAGCTTCTATTATCTCCAGTCATGTGTCTGGAACATGCACTATCCAAGTACCATTGTTGTTGCTTCTTCTTCACTGATCCCTGCAGTTTAATTTTGGGGATTAGATTTTGGTACCCAAATCCACTTTGATTTATGCTTAGAGAATGGATGAATAAGATTTTTTCTGGCCCATCTAAGAAGAGATTTGACTGTAGGAATTTGTTTTTGCTCATTGGTTTTCTCATGATGAGGTTTTCTCAAAGATTTCAAGTTTTTGTTATGAGCAGTTTGTTTTCTTTGACAATCATGACTTGTATGCCCTACCAGCCCACCTGCATGCATAGACAATCTATGTTGGGATTTTTTACTTGAGAGCTAGTTCTATCAAAACCTATCCCATGTCTCTCAGATGTACGATTCTTGTGAATGTTGTCAAGCAATATGGAGGACCTGGTCCATCTCATTCCATTTTCAGCTTCAGTTTTAGTCACAAGAAGCTCTTTGGAGAGTGCTTCATTCCTTTTAGTTACCAAGTCTAGGTTTTTACTTAGTTCAGTATTCTTGGATAAAAGATGAAGATTTTGTTTTTCAAGATTCTTGTTTTCTTCTCTTAGTGACGCATAGTCTTCCATTATCAATTCCCTTTTTGAGTTTATGGTTTTATATGCATCAATGAGAGTGTAGAGTAAAGATTCTAGCTCCCTTTTTGAGTATGAGTTTAGATTGTCTTGTATGTGATGAACACTAACCTTTTCATTCATATCTTCTTAAGCTTTATCCTCTTCAGAATCTGATCCAGCCATGAGTGCTAGTATGGTTTCTTGTGATCTGCAGGTTTCCTTTTCTTCCTTGGTTTCCACTGCTACAAGAGCAAGAAAGTCATAATCATCTTCTTGTTCTAGTGCAAGAAGGGACTTGTTTTCTGTCTCATCACCCTCAGACTCTTTATCAGAAGAATTCCCCATTGCTGCAAAGGCCCTTTTCATTGAGATATCTGCCTCTTGAGTTGTCATTCTTCTGTTTGAGGGGACAAACTTATCTTTCTTGATGTCTTTGCCCTTCTCAAAGTTTGCCTTTTCCTGCTCTAAAGCCCAAAGTGGACAGAATTTGATAAAGTGATCCGGGCTCCCACACTTATGACAAACCTGGTCTTTAGTGTTTTCAGATGGTTTTTGAGGAGTTCTCTTTTGAAAGGTCTGCCCTCTCTTTAGCATTCTGGTGAACCTTTTGGTTATGAGGGCAATATTTTCATCTTCAAAATC
>NC_028643.1:64235901-64300359 GCF_001406875.1 Solanum pennellii | reverse complement strand
AAACCTTACCCCTAGAACAAGAACCAGGTTCTTGTAATTTTGTCGTAACACAATAAAACAAAGATTTATCGTGGAAACCTTCCTAACTCAAGGAAGGGAAAAACCACACCGAAGTTTTATATTAATTCAAGATTTAAAACTCAGTTAATCAATGAATCTAACTCTAAACTTCTATCCTTTTCGATCAACTATAATCGAAAACTCTCCACTCAACAAGAAGTCAAACTCGCTTCTTGTTTACAAAAGCTCTCAACTCTTCTTAACTCTAACCACCCAAGAAGTCAAACCCACTTCTTGTTACAATTCTCTCAAGACTCAACTCCCAAGAAGTCAAACCCACTTCTTGTTACAAATCTAGGAATTATTACAACTCAATAATAAACCTAGAACAAATCAACAAAGACTAATAACCCTAGACTTTAATTGATCAAACTTCAATATCCAATAGTTCTGAGTAGAACAGGTTTCGTGAACCTGGTCCTTATTTTGTTGTGATGAAGGTGAACCTGGTCCTTGCGTTTCTGTGACGAAGGCCTGCGTTTTTTCTCAAGAAAATATTGCTCTCAAAATGATATATTTCATGAATATGCAATGGCAATTGTTCTGGCTTTGCTGATAAATTCTCTCAATTTTCGTTTATGCAAAGATACTTTTTTCCTTCAACTTCTTGATCCTTTTATAGATTTGATTTGCCTTCAACTTCTACAAGGAAAGGAATTACAAATCCTTTTCCTTCTTGAACGTGTCTATATTTACTTCTTTCCTTCTTTGACTTGAATTGCTACTTTTTTATTTCTTTCCTTCTTTATTTATTTCCATATTTGTTTCCTTTTTTTTCTTCTTTACAATTCTGCACTTTTTTCTTCTTTGCCTCAATATTTTTTCTTCATTGCCGCAATCTCTCATAATTGTACACATACAACACCATGCCTTCACTTTATCAATCATCAAAACTACTTTATTTGTTCTCCTACTTCCCAACATTTTCTTTTATTTCACAAAAAAAAAACAACGAATATTTTCTTTTGCTCATGCTGACGTGGCCAATGTTTTAGAGCCCGCTTGGCTTAACTTAAAAAAAATAGTTTTAAAAAGTTAACTTATAAGTTAAAAAATGAAAAGTAGGGGTGTCTCAAGCTACTTTTAATTTTTAACTTTTAAAAGTCATTATTTTCCAATTTTTAAATTAATCCAAACATGATTTTACTCTCTTTTCCTTTTCTTATCAATTTTAAGCTTGCTTTCTTGCCTTTATGATTTAAACAATTTTTCGATTGCTTATTGTATAGTAACGTGACTTTTTATGTCATTTAAAACTATAACATACGTTTTATCTAAGATAGGTTGCTTAGGGTGGTCGTAACGTAGTTGTACATTTGTCCACAAGAGATCGGTTCTTAATCCAAAAGCAGAGCTATTAATTATATAAATTTTAGCATTTGACTTTTATATCTAATGATGAATTTTTTAATACAAATATATTATTCAAATAAAAATTTATTAAATTCAACAAAAACATTTAAAATTAAAGATGAATTTTGATATTTTCATTTTCGAGATATTCTCAATTAGGATTTAAAAAGTTAAAATGATATCTTTTACTAAGCTTCGACTCTCGTTATTAATGCTTCATTTTCGATGTTCTTATTTTTGAGATATTCGATCATGTAAGTGCATTATGATCTTCCCCACAACTCAAATATTAGGCATTATTGGAATTCTTTTACAAAAGCGGAAGAGCATAGTAGGTCAATTTTCATATTATAAAAGAAATAGTGGAAGTCAAATTGTATGTAGTATTTATTTAATGGGGGGCATGTTTTTTTTTTCTTTTGAAGTAAAGAGGGCAGGAACAATCCTTGCTCTTTTTTAAAATAAATAAATTGTACATCTTACTTAAAGTGTACAATTTTTGAGGCTTTAGAGTGTGGCATGTGATTGGATTACAAGTTATGTCACACTATCAAACGAAGCAAGGCGCAGTCCATGCCATAAAAGCCACTTCGCCCGCTTAATACTTACGTAGACAGAGAGATGTCTGCTTCTATAGTCTTTTTTAGTCACGTTATCTAGTTATACTTATTTTATTTTTTAAAATTTTATATCAAATTAAAATTAAATAAATAAAAATAAATTATTATATTCTTATTTATTAGAAATGAAGTTTTTCTATATTCTAGAAATGAATGGAAGTTATGGTGCGTGAGTTGCAGTGACTACAAAAACCTTTAGATTGTGATATAGGGTAGAATTTGGAAAGTGCAAAATATTTCACCTTAAATGACAGAAGTATCTTGCAAAAGAATTTAGTTTCTACAAGCACATATATCGACCTAACACGTGAGGTTGTTCGTATAGTAATAATAAAGAGAGAAGATATAAATTTCACCCTTAAACTTGTATTGAAAAGTCATTTATACACGTAAACTATCATGATAAATTATTACACATTTTTACTATTTAAAAGTGAATTTATTTCGCCCTTAAAACTGACATGGTAAAGAAGTAAAATGAAAATAAAAACTAAACGCGTCAATTAGAAATAAATATATATTAAAAAAAAAGATATAAAGTCACCACTAAAGTTGTTTGAAATTTTCAAAAAGACATCTTTACTTTGTGGGCGTCTTATTAACCATTAAAATATTGAATATCTTTATAAAAGGACTAATTTAACTCATTTTCTCACTGAAACACGCGAATGACATGCTTGAAAGTCTATTTTTATTGCCAAAAACCAATTAAAAAGGGTCACATTTCAATTATTTTCTCTATTAATTATTTACATCATTCAAATGCATCATTTCTCACTACAACAAAAATAACTTTTAGCGGCATTAAATATTGACACTAATAAAAAGTGCTAAAGTCTTTATCAGCATCAGTTAAGTGTCATTAAAACCAATGTCGCTAAAGGCTTTAAGGACATATACAAAGAGTGACAATTGCCACTAAAAATACATATTTAGCGGCAATTAAGAATTATATGTCACTAATGGTCATTCTTATTGTAGTGTCTTCCCCAAAATGATAACAAATTGGTTGGTGGCTGCATTTTTTGGGTTTATCTTCATTTGGAGACAATTTTCTAGGCTGCTTCTAGTTCTGTTCCAAATTCTGGGCTCTCGACCGCTTGACGAGTCGACGATATTGAAGAGAATACTAAACCAAGAGCGATCTATTTTTACGATAAGATCAGATTCTGAAGTATCATCTTCTCATGCCCATTCGGTGTTTTATTCAATGACCTTTTGTATTGTCTCAACTTATTTTCTCAGCTACATGCTCAAATGCATAAAACATAATTGATTTGGATATTCTTCATCCTTATAACTCTTAGTTGTTAATATGCATTTCACATAAGAAAAACAAAACCTTCAATTTCTTGTTTACTCAGATAGTCCTCCCAGAATTTTAATCAAAAAACATTGAAATTGAAGCAAATGATCTTCAACAATACTTTGATTAAAGAAAACGAAGAGACAAACTAAGAAATGAAAAAAATAATAAAGAAAGAGTTTTGGATTTAAGTTAATTTAAATTAAATTAATTAAAAGCGTGAGAATAACGTGCGTGCTCATAGGTGAGAAAATGGGAACAATGGTCCTTTTACAGAAATATTTAATACTAGTGAACTTAGCCGTGCTTTGCGCGATAAAAAATTACTCGTTAAATTTGCTAAATAATTAATTTTTTTGAATAGTTGATTACTTAATATATTTCTAAAGATTCTTTATAGTCTTTAATCTAAATATATCAAATTTTAAGTCTTAATTAAGTTTATTATTAGTACTTAAATTTTATATCTTTTGTAATATGAAATCGCTTAAGAATTTTCGAAATTATAAAAAAAAATCCTAAATTTATCCTCTTTATTTTAATAAGAAAAGTAAATTTAATGTAATAAGTTGAACTCTTTATGAAATTTAAATTTAATTTAATAATATAATAAGCTTAATGTAAATATAGTTTTTTTCTAATATCTATTCTTTTCCTTCAAAAGTATTATACTTTCCTTTAGTAATGAATTTTTTTTTCATCTTTCACTAATCTTAGATTATGAAATGTTTGTAAATCATTTTCTATCTTGACTAATTTTACTACAATTGTCATATACTGCCTATTATTTATATAAAAATGAATAGATTGAAAGATAAATAGTCTCAATTACGCAAATAATATAAAGTATTCAAATAAATTAAACCCAAATTATATATATGTATTAACTAAAATACAACTTTAAACTTACCTATATTTTAGTTACAATTTCTAAATTATTCTAAAAGGTAAACATAAATAAAAATTGTGAAATTGCCTAATCCTCAAAATTGATTTCATTATTCAAAATAAAATATATACAATGTTGAAACCATTAAAAGAACCTTAAAAGATAATAAACAAAACGATTCAAGTCTTCAAAGTTAAAATTAATATACCTGAAATTTCAATAATATTATTTAGTGTAGGTATAAATTATAATTAGATAAATTAATCAAAGAATCCTTGTTGGAGTACCAAAGAAAATTAAAATAAATTAAAATTAAACAAATAAACAAAATAATCTTTGTAGGAATACCAAAGAAAATTATCCTAGCCTCTAATTATTCAATTTGTACACACTCTCAATGTTCACTACACCATTTGAAGATTAATGGACATAAACATTAATGTAGGGTTCCTTTTCCTTGTGAGTTTATGAAAGTTAAACTTAAATATTGTCATATGTTCATCTTGTCTTCCATTATAAATAATAAAGATTATTTTTAAAAAAATGTGCAAAATAATAAGTACACTAAAATCATCAATAATGAGGAAAAAAGCAATAAAAAAAAAAGAACAAAAAAAATATTGTAAATAAAAGACATCAAACAAACTGAAATAAAAAGAGTAACATGATTGAAATATTGTACTCATCAAAATTGAATTTCCAAAATTGTCATATACTCGTCTACTCGTCCACACTGTTAAGTATTAACAATAGAAGTTAGTCACAAAGAATCTATATATATATATATAAAATTAGACATAATCAAAGTGATGTACCTTGGTAACTCAAATTAGATATTGTTCTCATTGAATTTGAATTCCCAAAATTGTCAAATGCTCATCTTATCTTCCACATTGTAAAAGTTAGTAACAAATAAACTATATATTATAAAATTAGAAATAACCAAATTGATGTACTTTATTTAGTATAAATATGATGAAGAAAGGAAAAATAAAATAAAAAATTCTTGCATTGGTGAAGATGACATGGTTTTAGTATTTATAGTAATCCATAAATTCTTAACTATTGAATAAATAAATTAAAAGAGTAATGGAGTAATCAATACCTACAATTGTAACTTATATTGGTCATTAGTGTCTTAACTATAATTTAGTAATACTTTCAAGAAGGAATAGGGAAAGGTTTAAATATTTAAAGGGATAAATTGTAACTTATATATACCTAAAATAATAAAGGTATTAATGGAGGAATTTAAAGAGAAATAATCAATAGAGGATATTTATTTAATTTAACTAACATATCAAGATAAAAAAAAGAGAAAAAAAATCTTTAAAAAAAGATAAAATATATAAATTCTAATGCTGGCCTATGAGGGCTGCCACATCAGCAATTTCATATCCAGATTTATATATATATATAGATTTTTGTGCGGAATAGGACGCCCTCAAAATTAAGGCGTCTATTTGAAAATTCGAGATAACTTCAGTGGATGTCTTCTCTAAATAAAAAAAATAATGGGATATGGTCAAAATATCTTTAAATTATCCGAAATAGCTCATATTTACCCTTGAAATATACTTCAGCTCAAAACTACCCTTTCCGTCAAACTATTGGTTAAAAGTGTCCGTTATATTAACAAAAGTTATTAAATGTCATGTAGATGCCACATTGCACGCCAATAGGGGTTCACTGCTACATAGACTAAAAGGAAAATGGTCAAAAATACCTTTAAACTATATGAAATAACTCATATTTACCCTTAAATTATATTTTCGTCAAACTATTAGGTCAAAAGTGCCCTTCTTATTAACGAAAATTGTTAAATGCCATGTGGATGCAACATTGCACGCTAATAGGGTTCCACTAACACATAAACTAAATCCCTAAATTTTAATTACCCATTTATCCCCCTCATTTAATTATTTTGTAGAAAAGATTTCACCCCTTCTCTTTCACTAGGGTTTCACAGGTCTTCGTCGCTGGGTATTAAAGTAGAAATTTGTGGTTGTAGGTTAGTAAATATTTTTTCTTATTTTATTATGCTTACAATCACGAATATCCACTTTAAAACTCAACCCTAAAGAAAACTATGAAAACCTAGCTGGGAAATGAGGAAAAAGTTGTGAAATCCTAACTATCATGCTTTGAAATCGTAAACATAATAAAATAAGAAAAAAACTTACTAACCTACAACCACGAATATCCATTTTGAAACCGAGAAAACTATGAAACCCTAGTCGCGAATGAGGGAGAAAGGGTGAAATCGTTTCTGAAAAATAATGAAATAAGGGGGAAAAGAGTAATCGGAATTTAGTATATGTGGCAATGGAACCCTATTGGCATGCACTGTTCATTCACATTGCATTTAACAACTTCTGTTAATAAGAAGGCAATAGTTTGCCAAGAAGGATAGTTTTGAGCCGAATTATAGTTTAAGGTAAATATGAACTATTTCAGATAGTTTAAGGGTACTTTTTGACCCTTTTCTGTTTAGTCTATGTGGCAGTGAAACCCTATTGGCGTACAATGTGGTATCCACATGGCATTTAACAACTTCCGTTAATAATAAGGACACTTTTGACCCAATAGTTTGACGGGAAGGGTAGTTTTGAGCCGAATATAATTTAAGGTAAAAATGATCTATTTCGGATAGTTTAAGGATATTTTTTACCCTTTTTCAAAATAACAATTAGAATCAACTTTTAACCCCCCCTCCTCTACTCCCCTACCCCCATACCTCTTCTTCTTCTTTACACCTTCTCTTTTTTCTTTTGACATCTCTTCTTCATCATATATTTATACATCAAATCTCAAAACATAACGTTTCTTTTTGATTAGTAATTAGGTTAATTTTCATAAATTTGTTAGTGCATAATTGTATTTTTGAAATCTTTTATCAAAGAAAGAATCTAAAAAGAATTTTGAATAAACCTAAATAAATAAATCATTAAGTTATGTTTTAGGTGATTTTGATTGATTGTTATCTTTTCTCTTTTGACTTTGTTAAAGAAATTTTGGTTGTTAGGACAATTTTTGGATTTTGTTGTAATTGCAGTATGGGTATGGTAATTCTAGGTAATGGGTGAAAAAAGAGAGAGGAAATTGAGGTTGATGAAAATGACTAATCATGAATTTCGTGAAGATGACAACTTTATGAGTGTGGTGGCGCTGAGTAACGATTTTGAAAAAAGAGAGTGAAAATTGATTATGGTGAAGAAGAAAAAAATTATATTAAAAATGATGATGCTGATATTCAGTGATGGATGACGAAGAAGAAGAAGAAGAAGGAGAATTGAAGGTGATATGATGATGGTGAAGAACAAAGAATAAATATTGAATAAGGTAGCCGAATATGATTTTTTTCATGAGATAAAAGATGAGGTGGTTGAGATTTTAATATAAAGAAGGTATAATTATTAGAGAATTTTTTAATTATTAATTTGTATAAAATACTGTTATCAAAAGAAAAGTAACTAATAAAGAAATGAAAACAAAATAAAACATGACACTGACATAGCATTGACGTGGCAGAAAGTATATTACACAATGCCTTCTGAGAGTGATGTTACACGTTTCAGGATGATATTAAATTCACTTTTAAATGGTAAAAGTATGTAATAGATCATTATGATAATTTATATTTTTAATAGTAATTTTTTGATATAAGTTTAGAGGAAAATTTATATCTTTTTTCTAATAATAAATAATGCTAATATAGATTCAGCTACATTTGACCCCTACTTTGAGATTTCAATATAGTAACATATATCTACATGGTTAGGAATAACATATGGTGGTCCAATTAAAATACATTTTACCAAATGAGTACATCTTATCACATAATCAACATAATTGACAAATTCAGTCAAAGACATTATAGAACTTCAAATAGAAGAAAATGATGGGCATTCAGAAGACTAGGTGTTTGGCCGGCCTAAGTTGTTATCAAACCAAAGAGGAAAATATGAATGATACATATTTGGAGTAGGTACAATGTCTATTTATTGATTTTCACATCTTAAAGTAGTTTCTATTTTGGAGAAATTTGTTAGTAACTACCATTAAGATAATAAAGATGCAACAAAAAATTTGAGTACTTTTTTTTTTATTAAGAGTGTCACACAACTGTTATGAAATATGTTTAAATTTAGTATATATATATATATATAACTCGATATTTATATCAGACTAATATACTTTTATAATAATTTTACTCTTTATTTCGAATATTCGTGCTCCAAATCACTTATATTTTGAGACTTGTTGGTAGGATTTAGGATGAGACCAAAAGGCTCGCGGGTGAGTGATTTAAAACAAATTAAATTATCTGAAAACAAGAGTTGCAATTTTTTGTTGTTATTTGGTGTATTGTGGTTGTTGGAGACCACACAATAATCATAATGAACTAGAATAGGCATTTGCGAACGCGATGCATTTATCACGATTGTGATGTGTTACAGGAATGCTTCCTAGCATATAATATTTTCCAAACATCCTTTTATAATTCTACTTAATATTGATTATATTTTAACCATATATATAATTATGTCTAAATAGAAAATTTAGATATATCTCTCAATTTGGAAATTATTTGGCATAGAAATCTAAGTAGAATGTTCCTGGAGTCAAATTTTCTTAGAAAAGAGTGACAAAATGTTCATTGAAATGAAATAAATCATTACGGGAGGAACTCATTATTTGATTTGGTCGGCATCATAAAAAAGTATCGTGTTGAGAAAAATGAATTGTTGTAAAGGATAAATATTGTTGTAAACGTATATAAATTTATGTGCATCTATGATAAATGGTTATACTTCATATTTACATAGTTATACACAATTTATACAATATTGATGCATTATATATTCATTACATTATTATTTATATAATATCGATGCATTACATATACATGCGGTCATTTTTATTAAACTTTATGTTATCACGTATGCAATTACGTAAGAAGCTCAAAATTAAACTTGATTACAAATTAGCTCTACAATTATTTTAGAATTTGACTAATTTGACAGAGAATAGACTTTTTATTAATTTTGGCTTTATATTTTTCTTTAAAAATATAGAATTGACTACGAAACATATAATTATTTTGATAATGTATATTATGAACAATTAAGAGTCCTTAGATGGAAGATCACAAAGAAAGTGAAAAAACGACTTTAGGTCAAGATCGACTCTGAAATAAATGAAACTTTAGATTTTTGAATACTTATTTTTTATGAAAAATAATTAATATTATTTTAAGCACTAATTAAATTTAAAAAATAATAGTAAATAAGTTAAAATTAATAAATAAAATTCTTTAACTTATGACTTTTTCACTTATAAATTTTTTCTTTTATAAATTTAACCAAAGAGAGTACTCTAGAATTGATGGTTCATCTTTATATGTTCTTAGCTAATATCCAATAATTCCCTACCCCACCCAAACCCCAACACACCCCACAAGTCACCATGCGTCAATCCACATTTCCATATTAATTATTTATATAAAAAACTTGTACTATATTCCTTGATATATAATTTGATTTACTTAAAATATTATTTAAATAATATATCCAGGTCAAGCTTATTAGAAAGAAAATATTGAGTTCATTAAGTTGTTTGAAGAATTTCAGGTCAATAACTTATGTTGATGCTTAAAACACATACATATCTTATATCTTCTATAATTTAAAGATTTCCTTTTATATTTATTGAGGATTTATAAAATATAACCTTTTATTTTCATGAGATTTCAAAATTTTTATGTACACTCAATTTTTTTTATATCTCACTTATTAAATTATACTAAATATATAATAATATTCATTTTCTACACAAAATTATGTATTTCGTTAGATATGCTTGCACTGAACTCAATACACACATATCTAAAAATTAGTTATTTCAAAAATCACATACATTAGCTGTTTCAAAAATCACATAAATTAGTCATTTCAAAAATCACATACATAGCTTATGTATATGTAATAACCTAATAAAGAAACAATTTCAAACAAATTTTCAAATGGGTCAGTACTAAAGTTTTTATTTATTTTTGGTAATAAAGATGTCCTTTTATTTTTTGGCTTGTAAAAAACGTTTCTTATTAGTAAAATTAAAGCATATGTTCCATTTGTAAGATCAATAATAAGGAAATTATAAAAATCCACTAATATAAACTTAAATACATTTTAGTTTGTAATATTATGATTCTTATTAGATATAGGTGCATTCAAATACATTTAGCTACATGTATCTTAGGATATATGAGTCAAAACAAGATATAATTTATTTTAGATACAGTGTATTCAAGTTGATAGATATGTGCATGAGATACATAAATAAATGATAGCAAAAATACATATATCTAGGTGTGTCTTCCTCAATATATGATAAAAAATTCTTAATTAATTGTAAGGTACATAAGGCATAATACATATATTAGACTCTAAACTTGACTTCAAATTTTAACTTTGATCTTCAACTTTCATAATGCATAAACAGACACTTTAACTATCCAACTTTTAAATAAATAAACACATGAGTCCTACATGTCACAAAAAATGACATGTAGGACATGTGTGTCTATTTGTTAAACTATATACAAGTTTAAGTGTCTATTTGTGCACATCCAAAGTTGAAGGACATAAATGTGATTTGAAGCCAAGTTAAAGGACATATTTATGTATTATGCCATTATTTAAAATATAAATAAAATTTATATAATAAGACAATTTCCCCTCAAAAATAAAATTTCATCCCCCACCCCGACCCTCCATGTAGGGGTGTATTCGATTTGATTTATACTATTCGATTTGAATTTTTTAATTTTTGAATTTGAAAAAGTATAACTCAATTCAAATCAAAATAAATTTGGTTTGATTTGATTTTTCTCAATTAGATTTGGCTCTTTTGGTTATGTTAATAAGATAATCAAATTTATATTTTCAACTTGAAATAAGTATTGTGTTTTGAATTATACTTATGATTTATATTAGAAATATATTTAATAGATTCAATATTATTATTTCTCTCTATATATATAAATATAAAATTCGTTTTTTATTTTATTATTTTTAAAATTCGAAATGAAACCAAAAAATTAAACAAAGTAAATTATTAATTCAAAATCAAACTAAAAATTAATCTAAATTAAAATTCAATTTAATTTTTTAAATTTAATTCAAATAATGCAACTCTAATCTTCCGTGTAGTGGAAAAATTACAAAAATAAACTTATTATAACCTCACTTGGGAAGATATAAAGTGAAAACAACTTAAAAGATAAGATTCTTTGTACACAATTAGATATCCCCAAAGTCAAATAATTCTAAGCCCCCACCAACCCCTTTCCCCTCTCAAGGCCCCTAACCCCCTCCACCAAGAAAAAGAAAAAAAGAAATTATTAGTGTGTCGAAAAAGACCAAAAGTCTACAATACAAAATAGTTAAATCTAATCAATATCTACTAAACTAATATAGAGCCTAAACAAAAAACTATGGTCCTCATGTCGTTATATCATTTCGTCATACACGAGGGTTCAACCTTTTTTTTTTTGGGCCAATAAAGTATAATCTTAGTATTTTCCTAAGAAAATCCTTAATAAATAAATAATAAATTAAAGAAATGATATTTAGGAGTACAATTAATTTGTATTGACCAATCCTTAATCAGAGATCTCGGTTGTCTAAGTCGACAGCTTTATTTCAATATGAGATTTTTCAGCACAACTTTTAATGTAATCGGGCTTCAATATAGGTACGAGATCTGATAAAAAAATAAAATTTAATTTGTGTTCTAATTCTTAATTAAAACATATTAATTATTACATGCTTCTTTCTTTGTTACACCTTTTCTCTTTGGGGGTTTCTTCCATTTTTATCCCACAGAATCTGAACATCAAGAATTATAGTACTCTCTCTGTTTTGGGTCATGGCTGCTTGATTGAACTCTTTTTTTCATCTCTGTAAATCTCTATTTCCTTTATCTGATAGAAACCCAAAAACATTTGATATCACTCTTTCTCTTCACTTTTCCTAATTTGACGATTAATTTAAAGGTGAGTTTTTTTCTATTTTTTTTAATTTTTCGACATTATTTCATGTGGGTATCTCTTGATTATGATCTATTTGATGTTTGACGTCTTCTGTCCTTTTTTGGTATTTTTTTCTCATGGTTTGATATGGGTTGTTGAAAGATTTGGTTATGTTTATGGGGTTTTATATGTTGAAATTTAGTGGCTATTGGTGAAAAGTTGTAATCTTTAGCATCTTAACTAAGAAGTTAGTTCACAGAAGTGGCCAACTTTTTGTGTCTTTTTCAGCTTGGATATACTTATAATAAATTGTTGTATGGATTTGATACTTGAGAGTGGAGGAGCACTGGACTAAAGTAGTTTGTGATCAGTCCTGATGGGAGGAACTTTTATGATCTATAGTATGATAGAGATGTTTTTTTTGTAAAGGAATGTAATTTTTGACTGCTGAGTTGTTACGAAGTATTTGTAAATGATTTGCCATTGTTTTTGATAGATACATAGCTATAATTTAGTTGAAAGGAATAATAAAGGATATCATACTCATTTATTTTTCAACTGCTTTCTTCTTTAGCAATTTTTTAGCATGGACTTATAGTTTCTTTTGAAAAGTGGACAATTCTTCTCCTTACTTATCAAAATGAAAAAAAGAAAAAGAGTTGTTATTCTCCTTGTTAGGATGTGGATGTTGGTGAAACTTGAAATGTGTTATGTAGTGAGGACTAATTCACACGGTTTGGGTTGTTACGTCAGTTGGTTTTTGGTGTAGTGTGCACTAACACATAATCTGCACCAAAATGCAGGAGTTCTTTAGTTTTGTTATTGAAATCACATCCTCTGAGTTTAGTTTTTGCTTTTCATTGTAGAAGAGAGAAGATGGAGAATATTGAAGATTCAGGTAGTCCTAGTTGGGGTGCATCCTTTTTTCAAACAACGGAAGATGTTGCAAGAGCTGTTGCTGCTGCTGCAGCTGCTGTTAGGTCGCCACGACCTTCTGTGGTATATTCATCTAAAGATGATAATGGTAGTCAGCTTCAGAAATTTCAGCGTCAAGTAACTAGATTAATGAAGGGCTTCTCCAGTCCCCCTGAAGTTAAAAGTGGAGCCTACAATCCGGAAATATTAACTAGCCAAAAGCGTCAGTGGGCTAGGTTTCAGTTGCAATCCCTGGTATGCTATATGACTAACCCTGGAGCTTTCTGCTGTATGCTAAAATGCAGCAAATTAAATTATCAATTTGAAGTCCCCCTCGAGATCTAATTCTGGTTTTAATAGCAGTTGCTTCAAATACTACATTGTTTCTATGTTTTTTCTCAATTAATTACTTATTCAGCTTGAAAATTTGATGATGGTGAATGATAGACATTAAACTCCTGATTTTGATGGTTAAATATACTTCTCAATTTATACTATGAGGGCAGAGTTCTTTTGGTTTTTAGATAATTATACTCTGTAAGCTTGTAGGATCATAGAGTTTGGAAAGAGCCATCAAGGCTTTTTGAGAGCATGGTGGTGGTTGGACTCCATCCTAACTGCGATATTCAAGCACTTCAAAGGCTTTATTTTTCAAAAAAGCTAGATTGTCCAGGGAGATTTAGAAGCGCACTTGGTGGTCAAAGTCAATCACGCGTGGAACCTAATTTTGAGCCTCAGGTGTTGTTTCTTATAGGGTTTAATTTGCACGGAGTTAGAATTGTATAATTTTATGGACTATAAAGTGTTGTTACTTCTTTGGGTTTCAGGTCTTATTTGTTTACCCTCCAGAGAAACCACTGCCACTGAAATACAAGGATCTTCTCTCATTTTGCTTTCCAGCAGGAGTAGAGGTTGGGTTATCCCTATCAACCCCCTTTTCCCTTTATTGACATGTAATGTCTAGATATCGAGGAGATACATTTTGAAGTATTTCAAGCTTCAGATGTGATTCACTTGGTGAACTATTGTAAATAGTTAATTTAGAAAGCAACAAACTTATGGTTTGAAGCATTCAAAATATTATAGGTGATCCTTCTCAAAAAAAAAAAAACCTTTATAGGTGATGAATCATGCATCTCGCAATTTTTACATTTACATGTTCCTACCTTAGGTAAGAAAAAGAAACATAGACAAAAGGACTAGTTGATTTAAGATACAGCAACTTAGTGTGGCATTCTCCTTTCTGTATCAAGGGAAAACAAAGAGACAATTAATTATAGCTTGAACATGGAATGTGTTTTAGGCCAGGCTAAACAAATACTGTCTCTCCTATTGCATCTCTACCTCTTTTATTCAGCCGTGCTTGCAGTGCATCTTTTCTGATGGTTCAAAAACGGTGCATCTGGCTACAGGTTCATGCTGTTGAGAGAACTCCATCAATGAGTGAGTTGAACGAAATACTTCTGGGTCAGGTAGTGATGCTTCCTTTCTATAATGACCTCCGAATTGATAATTGCAATCAAATTCCGTTAAGAAAAGCCAAACTGTAGAGAAGCTTACTTCCAATAAGAAGCTGATTAAAATACACTCTCAAACATAAAGAAGTGGCTTAATATATTATTTGACAACTAGATTTTCATAGAGAACAACTGAAGGCTTTATGCAGGTGCAAGGATATTTTTCCAGAAACTCTTTTTAAGCATATATGCGTCTTTGCAGTGGCTATTCTGAACTAGAAGCTATATCTTCTCGCTTCCATTAATTGGCCATATTTCTGTGTGTTATGTTCTTGGATCAGATTTAGGCTTCTTCTAGACACAAGGATGTGAAAATTAATGAAGACATACTTTCTTATCTGCTATTTGGTGTATTTTCAACTATTAATAACTTTATCTATGATACCCTGGACGATCCCCCTCCCTCCCTTTTCTTTTTTGGCCTATGGAATCAAGTAACTGTCCCGCCTCCCAAAAAAAAAACCTTAGATGAACATATAACTCCAATGGTTTCCTGAGCTAGAGTAGTGTATTGCTTGTTTAAAAAGTTCTCTTTCCATACCAAGAGAATAACATTAAAGAAATTACTTTTCTGTCCCGTTGTTTATTCTCCATTAGAAATACAATTATATATTTGTAAGTCTTTTGTCATCAATCTGATAATTATCAACCAACTTCAGTGTTTTGATGTGTAAATTTCTTTTTGTGGTGCAACACAATGTCTACGATATTCAGATATACGTTTTAATGTGCTGCTACTTTTCCAGGAACACCTTAAACAAAATGATCTGTCCTTTGTGTTCCGGCTTCAGGTATCCCATTTGACATTCTGCTTCCATGTATGCGATATCTGCCCTGCATTATAACATCATATGACCCTTGAAATCTCTGACCAGTCAATTTCTAATTGGTTTTCTTTTGTTATTGAGCATAACATTAATTTGCACACGGAACAATTTTAGATTTCATTTTCTATCTACAACAACGTTATTAAATTATACAACTTTTTGATTGTTTTGGTTTTAGGAGTTTCTTTTTATTATTAAATAGGTTCATGTAATCTGTAGGCATATGCAATGAGAATATGCAACATACTTGAAAATACGTAAAAAGTGCCTTACCCTATCAGTTGTAGCCTATATATTTATCACCAATATTAAGTAACTCTTTTTTTGATCGATAACGTCAAGTAACTTACTAAAAGGAAACAACAGTAAGAAATAGCTGTCAACTTCTATGTCTACTCTGTGCATAGATGTGCCAGCTTTGGTTTTATTAGCAAGTCTTTTTCTGCCCTTTTTCGCATCCAAATGTAAAAAATAGGAACAATTAGATAAAGGAGTTGGCGCTGACCAGTTGGAGTATGTATTTTAACTTAAGTTTCTTTATATAGGTTGCTGATAATTCAACTCTATACGGTTGCTGTGTTTTAGTTGAGGAAATGGTTCAGAAACCCTCTGGATTGCTTTCCATGATTTCAGATGGACAACAGACCAGCTTGGGTATTAGCCGCCAAATTTTGACAACACGCCGCTGTTATTGCATTCTTTCCAGACTTCCATTTTTTGATCTTCACTTTGGTGTATTACATAGGTTCGTTTCTCTTCTGGTCGAAGTTTCTATGTTGTCCAGATCTTTTTTTGTTGTTAAAACTTGATGGGCCTAATTTAGGGAATCTTGCTGATAATAGCTTCCTAATGTTCAATTAACTGGATGCCTTTATTGTGTGGTTACATTGAGAGACCTATTTTATTGATAGTATTGTTCTGAAGAGAGTCCCGACCCCCATTTTTCCCTTGCAATATAGGCAACATCAATGTCTCTATTAAGTGGGATAGCTACTGAATATATTGATACCTTGCAAGGTTTGTCTTGCGTATATGATGGACTTGCTATCAGCTTTAAAAGAAATGGTGAACTTCATGTCCTTTTCATTTCTTGTGAATATTATTAGAGGTTGCCAGTATGTACAAAGATGATCAATGAGCCTAGGGAGAGTAAGGTGACCTTCTAGCAGAATGAAATGTTGGCTAATTTTTAAGCTTAAATTCATCTGGGAATCAGGCTTTGCTGTATCAAACATTTGAGCAACATCTTAAATAGTTCAATAGTATGTTGTTTGGCTACTTAGATACAACATCTTACAGAAATGCAGGGCAAGGCTGCATACAATAGGCCTTTCTTGTCGGCCCTGCTCGGCCCACACATAGTGTAGCTTAGTGCACCGGGCTGTCCTTTATACTTAGATACTTCAAGGAGTCAGAAGCATGAGAAATTAGTAGATTTCAGCTCTTTGGATATTGTCTTGAGAACTTAATAAAATAAAACTCTTGAGGAAGTCTATTAGGAAGTATGCTTAGGTGCTTGTACATTTTACACTTGCTTGTAATAATATCATGAGCAAGAAGAAGCATTATACAAGCTTCCGGTGCTTGCTATTCCTAGTCTATACTCTATATATGTGCAGAACAGATAAATGTATGGTTTCACTTTGGAAGATTCTTCACAAGTCATTTTTGTTATTTCTCTGTTGCTAGTGCTTAGTGCCTACTGCATACTGAGACACTGTTTGTTATTTTTCCTTTTTCTAGCATTTTCACTGAAGAAAGGTTGGAGCGGTTAACAAAGCAAGTTGGTGAACTTGATTTTGATTCACTTGTGATTGATGACGAGGAAGAAAATTTGGAAGATAATGCTCCCAGCATATTGGAAGAAACAGCTAAGTACGTCCTGAATGGCACTGTAGAAAGCCCCCAACCAAGCACTGCTGATTCTGTAATTAGTGGAACCGTGGGTGACGAGTCTCATCTGGAGTATAGAGTTGCAGAAGGGAATGTACTCCCAAAGAAGGATGGAGGTGATGACAAAGCTTGTATGGTTGACAATGATATAGATTTTGCTAATAAAGAATTTATATCTGGAAGGCGAGTCTCTGAAGCTTTTGATAATTCTACTGATGATAACAAACAACTGGTAGAAAAGGGTGTACCAAATGCTGTTTTGCCACTTCTAAGATATCATCAATGCGAAAGTTCTGAATCTTCCTCTAGGTATATTACTCCCTATTTGGCTTTTAGTACATTTTTCGTTCCAATATCTCTCATAAACTTGTGACCCTTATGCTCTGCGCTATATCTGTTTGTGTCCAAATTATTGAGAGAACATCTTACTGGAAGTTGGTCTCTTTTATCGGCAAATCCCATCTCTATGAAGTGCTTTTATTTTTGGATACAGCTTCCAGGATTCTCCTAGTGAAGATAGACATTTTCGAAGTGATTTTGATGAAACCGAAACTGAGGAAGCATCTTTTTCTGGTCAAGATGATTCAAGCCAGCATAGTGATATAGTTGAATGGGCAAAGGTTTTATTTGGCACTTATACAGTTAAAATTTTCAAGTTGTCTTGTCATTAGTGTGTTATCTAAGTCTTCTCTGACCTCTTCGATCTCCTTCACCTTCCAGGCCAATAATCGTGGATCTTTGCAGATACTATGTGAATATTACCAGCTAAAATGTCCTTCAAGGGGCTCAACAATTAAGTTCCATCCCCTGGATCACCTTCATCCATTAGAATATTATAGACCTGATGAAGCACTTTTACACGTTGCTGGATCAACAATTGACTTAAAATCATGCCGTACAAGTTTGGAATTAGCAGAGGTACATTCTTTTTTTTTTTTTGGCGATTCCTGGATTTATATATTCATCATTGAAGAGTGAAGTAGAGGGGGTGGGCTGAGAGATGCCATGTTTCATGTTTGAGAAATGGTTTATCTAACTGGCTACGCCTTCCAATAGTTGGTTTCCTATGCATTATCAGCTTATGTTAATTTGGTTTCCACAAAACAGGCTCACAATGCACTCATGGTGGAAGAGGAAGCAACTGCACTGTCAGTTTGGGCTGTTGCATGCTTATGTGGTTCACTGCGGCTTGAGCATGTGCGTGGTGATACTGGGCATCTATACAGCCTAAATATAACTGTTCAATTTGACTTATTAATTTTCTACTTGACTATAATAAGTGACAAGTGTTCCGAGACTAGTGTAAAGCTTTTTGACCTTTGTCAGAAATGATGGCCTCTGTCATCAAATGTTTATAGAGAAGTGCAATGCCAGATCGGTTAATGTCATCCTCATAAACTTGTCATTGAATAGGGACTTTCTGATTATAGAGAAAAATGTGGGCATTGATTTCATACTTGTAGACAGGAACATGTATGCTATGCTCTAATCTTTGACTTAATATAATGGGTTTAAAGTGGAAAACCAGTACAGAATTCTGGCTTGTAGCACAAACACGAATTTACCAGAATATTATTGAAATAGTGCTCAGCATGTTGAAAGGTTAAATTGACTAATTTTTTTATGGCATGATAGATTTCTTTTTTCTGTTCTTTAAATTAATCATTTGTATTAAGATTGTCCTATAAACCTCTTGCAGATGACTCCACGTTACTGTATTGATTGCTTAAAATGGAAAAAGAAGGTTAAGGGAAAACATATTTCTTACTAACAGAACAGGGGATGAGTTTATTTTTTTGATTGCGCTGAGTATTGGAATGATCAATTCATTCAGCCTCATATATCTAGTTGTATACTTGAGTCCATTTAATTTCTCAATGTTTTCTATGAACTCTCCACAGCCCACTTGTGGATTACAGTAGGTTTTTGTTGTTGTGGTTCTTGTTGTTGTAATGTTGTCTTTTATTGGTAAACACACTTGACCAGTGGGCTAGGAAGCACTGGTTTTAACATGCTTGTCAAATACTTTTGACACTATCCTACTCGCATTTATAGGTGTTGACACTGTTTGCGGGAGCTTTACTGGAGAAGCAGATTGTAGTAGTTTGTTCAAATTTGGTAAGTATCAGTTTGCGGCATCTTTTCTGCTATATAGAACTAAAGATTTAGTTAGGTTTGTCATCATAGGAGTGCTGACTTGATTTCACATACTAAATGCTTTCTTGATTAGTCTGTTCTTCCTAGGCAGCATATTTATTGTTACAAAGATTGGTTTTATCTTCCCCATACATGTTATATGTGAGGTGAAGACTTCTTTCAGATCCAAATGCCCTTAGTATTCACATGATTTTTAAAGCTGGTATCTTTGAAAGCCCTAAAAATTTGATTCAGAATCTAATTTTTAGTTAATTGCAGGGAATATTGTCTGCGTGCATTTTGTCTATTATCCCTTTGATTCGTCCTTATCAGTGGCAAAGCTTGTTGATGCCGGTAACTTTCAGTTGACAATGAATGTTTTCCTGGTAATAGATCTATTGGATTTCTGATTCTTCTGACTTTCTTGACGTGTAAATTGTCAGGTTTTGCCTAATGACATGCTGGATTTTCTGGATGCACCCGTTCCCTATATAGTGAGTATATCCATTTCTTAGAATTTTCTGTCTTTCATAATTGGCTCCCAAAGAAATGTATAATCAAAGAGGTTCGTTAGAAGTTAGACGAGGCTATTCATGAAACAATTGGAGTACTTGAAAGAGGGGTTTGTTTCATTTAGACTGAAAGTTGATGAGTTTGTAGATGCTCTCGTCGTCAGTGATGAATGTTTTCTTGACTTCTTGTTATATCATGTGCGATGATACCATTTTGCCGGCTTTTTCTTAGATATCTTGCATTATTGGGAAATCATTCAGTATGTTTTTATCCTGTATTTTGCTGAACTCATTTGTGCAATAATTTATTGGTTCCTGCATATTCACAAAATGTATCTCTTTCCTGGGATTTTGTGTTGCAAATTAATCAAATTGTTTGTCCTGTTTGAGTGCTTTCTATGATGTTGTGGTGTATTATTTTTAATGAATAATTGTTAGGTCACAAGGGGCCATTTCGGGTGATTTAACTTGTATTTTGCTCTTCCTTTTTCTTCTTACCTTTGAGTAGGTAGGTGTGAAGAATAAGACCTCTGAGGTTCAGTCAAAGTTAACAAATGCCATCCTTGTAGATGCAAACAAGAACCAGGTTTGTGAGCGGGTTATTTCTATTGCATGAGCTTAAAGTAACCGTTTGCACGACTCTCCAGCAGACTGTCTTCTTAGTTTTTGTTTATCAGAACTTCATTACTGCGTACTACATAGATGATGCGAATTTTGCTGTTGCTTGTTATGAAGTTTTCTAAGAAGGGTATTTTTTCTTGCGTCTTACATTAAAAATTAGGTGAAGTCACCAACTTTACCACAACTTCCACAGCAAAAGGAGTTATACTCTTGCTTAAGTCCTTACCATGCAAAACTGGTGGGAGAAAGTTATCTGGCAAGGAAGAGGCCTGTTTATGAGTGCACAGATATTCAGGTATTGCCGAATGTCTCATTGATCCCCTTCCATTCCTTCATTTGTCCTTGTCACAGGGGCAACCCTGATCTATTTTTGACTCATCTAACGTAATTGATTGCATCCAACTAAGTTGACAGATCTACTTGTGTTCCTGGAAATAACATGGATGAAGCATTTCTAGTTTGACTTTTGATTATAATCCTCGAGTTTGTTAGAGTTTAGTTAATAGTATCATCAAGAAGCAAAAGAAAAAAGAAGATATAGTAGGAAAAATCAATCTCACAAAAAAAAAAAAGGACAAATCAATCTAATTATGCCTGCAGTTGGAATTAGATAAGTAGATTAAGTTGAAGGCTGTGAGGTCTAATCCGTCCTTTTTAGGAGCCTCACGAACTAGAACTCAACCTTAGTATGTTGTCCTCTTCTTTTCTTGGTTTGATGATGGTGTTGTTTAGGCCAGCTTGCACGCATCTCAACTATTACACTGGGTACCTAATATCTCTCTGCCTACCAAAGCTTAGGCAGCTGGGAAGAAATCATGTAGTGTTCTTTGCTTCCGGGGATTTGAACTTGAGACCTTGTGGTTCTCCTTCCACTTTATTGACCACTAAGGCCCCAGATCATTGGGTGCAAGTATGTTGTCCTCTCCTTGCTACAAGGATTCTCGATTTTCCTTTCCTTCTGAGTGTTTGATCACTTACTGTTCTAAGCTCTATCCCTTTGCAAATGCTCATATTCTTTCCTTCTGACTGGATAATCACTTATTTGACCATTTTAACTCTTATCCCTTCTGGAGATGCTCATTTTGTCTTCATAGCTTATTGTTTCTCCTTTTGACCCATCATCTAAAAAATGATTAACCATGATGGATGAAGTGTCAATTCGGTTCCTTTTATGGGGTAAAAAACAACCATATTTTGGGTGAGCTTTTGTTTATCCGTGTGCTTGTAGAAGGTGGGTGTCCTGCATGGGTAGACGGAGTATGAATTGTTATCAGAAACAGCCTAGTTGTTGTGAAACTGTTTGCGGAGTATGTTATTCCAATGAAGTCATAGCTCCACCAGTGGACCATCTTGTTAATTGAATTCTGAATTGGTAGAGATGATTAGATTGGTTAAATGTTGAGACATTGTACGTTTCATTTATAATTGCATACCTGAATACTTGTTCTTTTGTAGGAAGCTATTTAAAATGTAAACTGAGGGTGTATAGAGTAGCTATTGGAGTTTTTAAAAATATTTTACTGGTGCTTTCTTTGTTTCCTTCAGCTTCCCTACAGAGCATTTACTTTGTGCCTCTTATGTATGTATAATCTTTTGGTTGAGTTCAAAAAACAGATGACCTATTTGGGATGCTTGACAACTTCAGGTGGTGTTTTTTGTGCATATTCTTTTTGAGATCTTGCAAATGAAATTTCAAAAATGTGTTTTGAGTTTTTTTTAATAAAAAAAACAGTTTCCCAACAAAGTGTTTTCAGGGTATTTTTCAAAGAAAAAGTTCTTTTTCCATTTGCAGAACACTAATAAATGATAAAAAAGAATGTGACTATCCAAGCACGTCTCTGGTTGCACTTCTTTGTAGTTCTCTTGCGACTCTGGTATCACAGATTTTTCATATAACTATCTTTATTATTTTGGTCACTGGCTCTTCTTCCTTAGAATGCTAATTCACCAAGAAAATAATGGTTCAATGTAATATCTGTACAGTATGTTGTATTACTCTAACTATCCAGTCAATCTTTATTACTGTTTAACCATGACATTATGTTTAGGTTGAAGCTGCAAAGTCTTTCCTGGGAGTGTTGCGGTCGTACCTGGATTCGCTTTGCTCGAACCTTCGTTCACACACAATTACTAATGTCCAATCAAACGATGATAAGGTTTGTAGCTTCTCTTTGGAGCATTTAATTTGGCTGACTACTTGTGTGAAAAAGCCTTACAGTACATGCATCACTTTCGAAAGGTATTTGCTACTTAAATTATTCAGAATGTTGTATAGACTCTTTGGCATAACCTGTTCCAAATGGGGAATCATTGAAATTGGTAGGCTTAACCTGCTGCGAACTGTATGTACCGGTTTATCCAATACAGAAGTTTGAAACAGTATTTGATATTTGAGCAAATTGTAAAATTTTAAGACCTGAACTTGAAGAAAAAGCAATTTACTAGCAAATATCCATTTGTGTTTCCACCCAACGAGTAGGAGATGATGATGATAGTAGATTATTTGGAGCTGTTGGTGATATCTGTAACTTTTAGAAACTTCTTATGTTTGGAAAATGAATTCACAATTCATATGCAGTAAGGCTTGTTCCTGTTGAAGTTCAAGCTCCTATCTTCTGAATTTATCACTCTGAATGCTTCAAATGTACTGATAACTGGCACTATTTCAGAATTATTTTTTCTCAGTTTCTTTATGTGCACAAGTGGTATACATGAATACCAATATTTGAGGAAAACCTTTTCTGAATCTGTCTTCATATACATGAAAACTTATACCAGAGTGTGTTACATAGTTTCAGATTGTTAAAGGTAATTTATCTGATTACATCACTCTTTTTCTGCTCCTCCTGGTGATGGATATAAGCGTCAGTTTTTATGAAGTTTTGCATTATTGAAATCTGAGTCTTCATTCAATTAATTTGAGCTCTTACACGTTACTTGCTTAGATGTTATACTAGTTTTAGTTCTTTTTCTTTTTCCTGTAACTATATTTTCATTTTGACAACATCATCATCAGCTTATATGAAGAAATCCTTGTGTTTCATTCTTACACTGATTGGTAAAGAGACTATCTCTTAACTCAGAATTCTTTATTCTGTCCTTTGGTTATTAGGTATCTCTGCTCTTGAAGGAAAGCTTTATCGAGTCTTTCCCTAGTCGAGATCGGCCCTTTATGAAGGTGTGTGCACACTTTTTTCAGTTGTTATCTAAAAGCCAAATAGCTTCACTATACTGCACCCTGCTAATGTCATTACTGTGCTTTGCAAAATGATCTGTGAGCGGTTGCTTGCAAATCTGAATCTGCACGTACAGAAGCTATGCACGCATTTTGTATCGTTATTTAGGGCATCAATTGATGTGATGCAAGTCCATTTTAGATTATATGTTATGAGTTAGAATGTTATCCTTCATTTTATGGTAAAGCCATCACTTTGGTTTTCCTCGTGCAAACACGAAGAACATGCTAATCTGTTACTTGTTGCTCTTGGTGAAACAGCTTTTCCTGGACACACAGCTCTTCTCTGTTCATACAGATTTTGTACTCTCTTTCTTCCAGAAGGAATAGAGTTGCCATGCAACGAACCAGTTCAGATGTAATAGTGGAACGCAAGTTCCTGTATTTGTAGCTTATATTTTATTGCTCAAAGTCTAATGTAAGGGTAAGTTATGTATTCACAATTCATAGAAAATATCACTTGGTACTGGTTTCTTTTTCCCTCTCCGAAAAACCTTTTCTCGATTGTTCAACTTACATGGCAAGTAGCTAATGCAATGGAGAACATAAAGAAAATGTAGGATAGAATCAGACTTTTGTACAGCAACTGAACTCAAGCTAAAATATATACACTGTTCTGAGTTCCATTCTTGTATTTTTTTTGAAAAAAATTTGCATGTTACCACAGCTATATCCAAACGCCTACTAAGTTTACCACATATCCTGTACTCATCCAAATATTTGAATCGAAAGTATAATATAGGTTTTTCAAGCATATTGTCATAAATATAGGATGGTGATATGGCTGTTGATAACAGGAAAAAAAAGGAGTCAATTCTTAGTGACATTAATTTGTCAGAGCAGTGGTAAAGCTGTTAGATATATGCCTTTTGGAGTCCATGTGAAATATTGGATGTTTTTTCTTATATACTGTTTTGCCAACTAATACTACTTGTGCTTTCACCTTCATTATGAGCATCAAAATACGACTCTCTTTTGCATGTGTGTGTGTTTGTCAGTCTTCGGGGTAATGTAAAATGTTAGGACTTAACCTCTCTAAGTAAAGTGCAATTTGGAGCGTTATACATGAAGTCTAGCTTGTCAGTGTGGCGGAGCATAGCGATTTATGTTAAGTGGTACAAAATTTGAGAAACTAGATATATATTCTAGTTCAAAGATGTAATTTTGATGGTTATAGTTGCTATAAATACTATTTCATTGTTTGAATATACTTTATCTGAAAAGCATAAGATATGATTTAAGTAAGTTTTTTTTTTTGGTTCAATTAAAGTTGGTAGTAGGGGACATTAAAATTATGGTGCATTGGCATTTACTAAACCCAAAATGACACAACAACTCAGCGTGTATGCATGTTGGAAGTGTACTAAACACTTTGTACCCACCCCTCAGAGAAACTTAAATAAAGACAAAATTTAGGCTATTCAAATTCTCCACTGGTTTTCAACACTCTAAAACTACAGTTATAAGTATGTGTTTGTATAAAATTCAAGTTGAAATTGAATAAACAAGGAAGAAGGGTAAAAAAATATCCTTTGCTTCCGTTTATTAGGTAAGTTTGAACCTCAATATTCGATGAGATCATTTACTTATGCCATTATGAAACTTAAGAAAGTATCGTAAAATTTATATATATCGTATGAATATAAAGTTTATATGAAAAGTATACTATTATATATGTATATATATAAACTTGGAATATTGACTTTAGTAAAATTTCCTAAAGTTTGAAAATAAAAATATCATCTGATCACCTCAAAATTCGATGTCGTTCATTCCTACAAGTCACAACTGGTATACATAAGTTACATAAATGATCAAAATAAAGAAACACCCAAAAAATTCAAGACGACTATGAAGGTCATTACAAGAATTCTGTGTCTTGATCATCTGACAAATCATATATATCTAAGTCGACGAATTAAAGAGACTCATTTAAACAACTTGGAGGCAACTCCTTGCCGGTAGCTTTCCCTTTGGCGTGAGCGCAAAATGCAGTCGCATGTCCATGATGCCCATAGTAGACTAAGTTGATATCATTAAGGATGATATTTTCGCAAGGAAATAATGCACTGCAATCCAAAATAACTGCTCTCCCCGAACTTGAACTTCCCCTTATGTTATTGAATGTCACGTCCTTGATTTGTACTGAACTTGGCTAAATGACATACAAAAAAACATGAAACTGACTAAAAAGAAAAAGTAAATTATATAAATTGAGACAGAGATGCTAGCTAAGACTTAGACATTAAATTTAATGATTAAAAGAGTGGAAATGTAAGTACCTTTTTGCTGCAATGACATGTTGGGCAATAATTTTGGTCAATAAATATAGGATTTTGAACCTTTTTCATGATAATATCTTCATAATTTATATTGGAAACATTACCAACAATTGATGATGCCCAAGTCTTAATTCTCAACCCATTTTGAGTACCTATAAGAGTGCAATTTTTGACATATATATCCTTAACCACTTCATTTGGTGAATTCCCTAAACTACCAATGCTTATTCCATGGCCAGGACCACAAGTGACTCCTGAAATGTTGATATTATTGCTTCCCGCGATCATAGCTATACAATCATCTCCGGTCCCAATATGAGAATCCAATACATGAATGTTGGTGGAATGGCTAATGTGAATTCCATCAGTGTTAGGGCTATTGGGTGGTGCACTTATGTTAACATGACTAAATGTCATGTTGCCGCAACCAAAGACCTTGAAATGGATGTTCTTGCTATTCATCGAGTGTAGGTCACTCACAATTATGTTATTGACAAAATCAAATCCAAGCGTCTGGTTCAAATATCAAAGTTTAATTGTTTAACTTTATATTATAATCACAAAAATAAATAATTATAAAATAACATTACCGTTGATGAACATTGATGCTTTCCCCAACTAAATGATCCTTGTCCATCTAACGTTCCACCTCCTCCAATTTTTAAGTTATTGACATATCGAAAAGAAATCCAAGAAGAATTGCAAAAATATTTTGGACTTGTTGGAGCTTTAATAATTCCTTTGATTTGGAAGGTTAAAGTCGATTTTTCGCACGGGCCACTAAATGTTACAACATTTACCATGTATACACCTAAAGGTATCAACAATTTAGCTTCTCCATTCCATTTGCATGCATCCGCCCAAGCGTTCAAAAATGCCTTCCATAATATATAAACAAACAAATAAATAAAAGTAGACTTAAGGGGTGTTTGAACTCAATTAAAAGTCAAAAGTCATAAATTCAAAAAATTTTAATATTTGACTTTTGACTTTTTTTTTTTTTGTACTTTTTCAATTATTAAAAAAGTATAAATTTATTCTTGTAGTTAATGTTTTCTTATCCGTTACTCAAATTATAATAAAGTAAGATTGACCAAAAGAAATAATTTCTCGATGAATATCAAATCAACAAGAGGGACAGGTAAAAAAAAGAAACGGAATGAGTTTTTGCGTGAACTTATATGTAGATCTTATTTATACAATAATAAAATAATAATTAACGACACAGTAAAATGAAATAAAAAAGTAAAATGACAATTCTGACCTTACTATTGTCTGTCACTCCATCTGCTTTAGCACCATATGAAAGGACATTAAAGACCTTTTCCTCAGCATTAGTGCACACAAGAACAAGGCCAAATATAAAAGCTATTTCTAAACATGATTTTGAAGCCATTACTTTTTGTTTTTGTTTTGCTTACTTCCTTGTGTTTATATACACCTTCAATTTTCCTCAAACTTAACAAGTGATCTTGAATTTATTAATTATTACTTGTAATAAAAGAAGTCCTGAATTTAGTTTTACCCAAGAGATCTCTTATTTTTAATTTATTAATAAAAAAGGAAAGTAAATAAATATTTTGACTGAATATTAAAGTACTTTTTTTTTTTTATAATTTTCACCTAGGCTTTTTAGATCAATTAATATTAATTTTACCAGAATTCAACGTTATTGTGATTAAGATAGTTTCTACTTACTAGTAGATAATATAAATTTTACTAATGTGTTTTTTTTGGGGAATTAACTTAAATTTTTATTAATCATCAGTGCAAATCATTAAAAACTCAGAACTTATCAAACTTGATAACTTCTTTAAAAAAAAATGAGACAAGGCACAAGTACTATAAGCGAAATTCCAACAGTTACACAGATTATTTAAAGTAAAGTCCTATTAGCTTCTGATTTTTTTTTTAATTTTGTACACCTTTTGTCTTATGTGACATACTCTGTGACTTCACGCAATTGAGGCGCGTGAGAGATATTTAAATGTCATGTAAGCCAAAAAGTACACAAAATTACAAAAAAATGAGTACAGAAAAGTAACAGGACTTTAATTTAATTAAAGTGAATCACTAAGATTTTAATTTTAGTTTAAAGCGGCACTCGTACATTTTCCTAAATAAAATCCCAAAGCCTACAAAATTTTAGATTATCACACCCATAGAGAGCTCATATACTTGAACAATATTATATTTTTTTCTAACTCTAGTACATAAAGTAGTTTTCAGTTGAAACAAAATTTCAAATCACACCTCCTAAACATTAACAAGTCATCATTAAAACTTACATGGGTTATTACCATCTTTTGGCATCTTGAATGGTAATTGAAATTTGGATCTTTCAGTAAAGTGTTGAACAAGCGGAGAAAAGACGTTTAAAGCAAAGAGAAAACACTTTGCATATATTAAATTAACATTATTGGGTTTGGACCTATACACATAAGGTGAATGGTTTGATGTTTATTTAGAATTAGCAGTATAGTTTGAAAACATTCAAAGGGTCAAGTCTTATAAAAGAAAACACTCTGCATATATTAAATTGACATTATTGGGTTTGGACCTATACACATAAGGTGAATGGTTTGATCTTAATTTAGAATTAACAGTGTGTTACAATGTTATCCTATTAGGTAGTTAATAGTCGATTCGGGTGTCGAAAGGACAAGAAAATTAGTTAAAAGTTTCAGAAAGACAACAAAATTAAGTAGGGAATCATAACATTTAGACGGTCTAATAGACGCTATCAGTCGTGCGCCTTGTAAGGCGCACAGAACTTCGCACCTTTCACATTTTTCTCCTAATTTACACGGCACTTGATAGACCGTCTAAATGTTGCCATTTTAGTTCTCAACTCAATTTTATTTTCCTTTGAAATTTTTTTGCAAATTTTCTTGCCCTTTTAACTCTGCACTCGTGAATAATCTCTCTTAATTTTTTTATGTGCATTAATTCTTTTTCGAGAGATGTGAACTTCAAAGTGGGCAATTTCTTTCATTTTGAATAGTACTCCCTTCATTCAATATTAATTGAATTTTTGAGGTGTTTCATATTTTTAAAAAAAAGTAAATTAAGATATAAATTAAATATAATTTTTTATTTTTATCCTTATTAATTATTGTTTAATATATTGAAGTCATCACATTAAAAATCCAAATAAAAAGTAAAATTAGAAGAATATTTTAAAAATAATCTTAAAGATTGAACAATTAAATTAATTTGAAAATGAAAAATACCTAAAAGATTCAATTAATATGAAATAGAGCGAATAATTTTTTTCTAAATTAAAATTTAGTCATTTATACAGACCTTTTCCAACGATGATGGATGTATGTCGACAGTCGTGAGAAAATATTAGTCAACAAAATTTTCAATATTATTATTGTCATTTTTATTTTTTTAAGAAGGGAATTGAAAAATATCTTTTTGAATTAATTGATAATGGTATATATTTTTTTCTAAAAATCGAATACTCCTTCTATTCCATAATAAGTTAATTTTTGTGGTATTTTTCATTTTTTAACTTAACTTAATTGTTAAGTTTTCAAGATTTTTTTAGAGTGTTTTTTCAATTTTACCTTTTTATCAGTTAGTATTGAAATTAGTGATTTGATTAAAATTTAGTTATTTTAATGATAAATTTGACAATAATCAATAAGAATAAAAATGAAAAACTAGGTTCAATTTATGTCTTTATCTACTTTTCTTAAAGTGTGTGAAATACCTCAAAATTAACTTAATATGAAACGGATGGCTAAATATTTTTGTAAGTGCTTGATTTATAATTGAAAAAAGACATTAAGTCACAATTGAAGTTGTCTCGAATTTTCAAAAGACACTTTAACTTTGCAACCTTCCTATTATCCCATTAAACAATTTTGAACAGATATTATTATATCATTTTTCGTCCACCTGACATAGAGTGATGTGTACTCTCTCAAAGAGAATGAGCAACCTAAAATAACTAATATAGTTTTACTTTTACAAGTATTTTATTATAAAATATATTTTCTTATTATTTAACTTTTTTTCCCTTTTTATTTTTTCTCTTTCATTCTTCTTGTTTCTTTAAAAATTAATTGTTATCTCTGTTGAGCCTTTTCACTTTCAATGTCACCATTTTTACCACAACTTCACCTTCATTTTTTACTACTATTAGTTTTTACTCTCTTTAATTTAAAAACTTTATCTAAATATTTTCTTATATTTAGAACAATTTGAAACTGTTTGTGAAAATCTTACAAGATAACAAAAAAATAAAATTACAATTGAAAATAAAATGAAGAAAGAAATCTCTCCAGGCTGAGGCGCGGATATCTTGCTCTCTTTTAGGAGATTCAGGCCCATTGCAACAAATGTTTTCACCGGTCCAGCAGTAATCCTCTTTGACTTGTCCCTCCAGGATACAACAACCTTCACAAAGTATAACTCAACAACTCTGGACAAGAATTGTGTCCAAAACTCCACAAATAAGAACACCTCCTTCAACTAATAAGAACTCTTTTTTTTGTTTAACTCTTTCACTCTATATTTTCCTTGTGTATTATGTGTATCTAAACCAAATGAAGACCACCACTATTTATACTAGAAGAAGTTTTTCTAGCAATGAATAGGAAGATAATGATGTAGTAAATAGTGAAGATAAATGGCAATAGACGTTACATAGGTCACACATTATAATAGAGGAATTAAGAGTGAAATATAATGTGGGCAACAAATGCCCCTCAACGTGCAAATGAAGAGTTGCACAACGGCCATAACAACAACGTTCACAAAATGAAGAATGACAATTAAACCAAAGTAACATTTGATATGTCATCACTAGTCTCACAAAAAGTTATTCACCATAATGTGAATTTAGGCAGAAATGAAGCCACCAAATTGTAAAACAACACTTTATAATATAATAATAATAATAATAATAATAATATTAAAATGCCCTCAATAATCAACAATCCCCCACTCATTTTAATGTTAACTAAGAGAGTTTATCAACTGAAGGAATACTACTATGCATAATGAAAAGTGTGCTCTGCATTAAACCTTCACTTAGTGAAACAGTTACTTCTACTCCAGAGTCGTAGTTGTCTCAGACTTGAACTATGAATTATCAAGGTGTTGACATGAGCTTCAAAGCCAGCACGTTATGATCATGTGCTATCCCGATTTCATGAGTGCATTTGAAAATAAGCTCAATTCTTATAGGAAGCGACCTACTTTCACATATCACATAGGTGAAATTTATCGAGAGTGCTCCTGTAAGCTTAACACTCCACCCATACGGACTAAAAATATTCATTAAGATTTTTATAAACTCAACCTTCACAAACTACAGAAAACAATGCACTCACATCATAAGGAGGGAATAAAAGATAGTGCATTTTTCACAACAAGTCATCATATAATTAGCTTTCCCTTTGAACCTGGTTATAGGTTCTCTAATTTCTAGGTTGAGTTTCCTCATATATGACTCAAGGATTTGTAGGCTTCAATCTCATCCCCTTCGATGTGCTCCAAACTTTTTCTCTTGTTAAGACTTTGTAAGAGGATCTGCAAGATTTTCACAAGATTTGACATAATCAACATTAATGGTACCATTTTTCAAATACAATTTTATATTAATGTGTTTCCTCTTTATAGGTCTGGATTCAACGTTGTAATAACGGTTTTGAACTCTACCAATAGCAGCCGTGCTATCACAATGAATTAAAATAGGAGGAATTGATTTTTCAAAATAAGAAATTTGAAACAATAAATCTCTTAACCAATTCGCTCCTCACTAGCTGAAGCTAAAACAACTAGTTCAGCCTCCATGGTAGAGTTAGCAGTTATAATTTGCTTTTCTGATATCCAACAAACAACATCATCACCTAAAGTAAAGACAATACCACTGGTAGAACAGGAATCACCAGATAAAGTGTTCCAATCTGCATGACAAAAGTCTTCAACTACAACATGATAATTTTTTATAGAACAAACCACAATTTTTTGTTTCAATTAAATATCTCATAACTCTTGTTACAACATGTTAGTGTCATTACCTGGCTTGTTTGTAAACCTGTCAAGTACTCGTACTGCATATGCAATATCAGGCCTAATGCAATCAGTCACATATCTCAACTTCTGATTATACTAGCATATTATTTTGATTTATTACATCATTTTTACTTTCAACATGAATTAAGTGAACACTTAAATCAAAAGGAGTAGCAACATGCTTGTAATCATGAAAGTTATATTTTTTCAAAATTTTCTCAACATAATGTGGCTGGTCAAGGAAAATTCCCTCACATGTTCTTGTTATTTTTATTCCAAGAATAAAATTTGCTCACCAAGATCTTTCATATCAAAATGGCTTCTAAGAACATTTTTAACTTCATCAATAACATTCATGTTAGAGCCAAAGATCAACAAATCATCAACATATAGGCAAATAATCAAATGTGAATTATTTCAAAACTTGTAATATATGCACTTATCATAATCATTTATTTTAAAATCATTTTCAATCATGCAAGAATTAAATTTTTTATGCCATTGTTTTGGTACCCGTTTCAAGCCATATAGGGATTTAATAAGTTTACACACTTTTCTTTCTTGGCCTACTTCAACAAAAGACTCGGGTTATTCCATATAAATTTTGTTATTTAGGTCTCTATTTTAAAAATCAGTTTTTACATCCATTTGATGAATTTGCAAATAAAAAATTGCAGCTATAACAATTAAAAGTCTTATGGATGTAATTCTTGTTACCGGAGAAAAAGTATCAAAAAATTCAATGCCTTCTAGTTGTTTAAAACTTTTTGCAACTAGCCTAGCCTTATATTTATCAATAGATCCGTCTGATTACGACTTTTTTCGTAAGACCCATTTGCAACCAATTATTTTACAATCCGGTGGTAAATCAACTAGTTTTCATATTTTATTAGAAATTAGTGATTCCATTTCATCATTTACAACCTCTTTCAAAAATATAGAATCATGTGAAGATAATTCTTCTTTCAAAATGAGAGGATCATATCCAACATTAAACACATCAAAATCGGGACCAAAATCTTTTTCTACTCTAGCTCTTTTACTTCTTCTTAACTCAAAATCATTAACTTCTTTATTTTCCAAAGTAGTAGAAGAAGAACTAGGTAGTGACAAAATGTTTTGTTAAATCCTCTGACCCCAATATTTTTAGAATCAAAAGGAAACTTATTTTCATGAAAAATATCATCACCTGGTTCTATCATAATATAATCTTACAAATTAAAAAATCTATAGGTTGTACTATTTGAAGCATAACCAAGAAAAATACAAATAGTAACTTTCTTACCCAACTTTGTAATCTTGGAATCCATTAGCCTCACAAAGGCTAGACAATCCCAAACTTGGCTTGTAACATTTTCACAATTCAAAAGGTGTCAATTTAGAATTTTTATGAGGCACACGATTCAACACATAACAAGCAGTTAAAATAGTTTCACCCCAAAAATTATAAGGTGCATGTGACTCAATAAGCATGACATTAGTCAATTCAATCAAAGTTCTATTTTTTCTTTCCTCTTCTCAATTAGATGAAGGAGAGTACGGAGAAGGAGCTTCATGAATTATTCCCAATGGATCTAATAAAAGAATTAAACTCACTTTATTCATATTCACGACCTCTATCACTTCTGATTCTTTTTATCTTTCTTCCAAACTGATTTTCAAACTCATGGAGATAAGTTTTAAAATTCTCAAAAGCATCACTTTTATTTTTTATCAAGTAAACATATGTAAACTGATTCTTTTGCTTTTTTATTGCTCGTAATCACGACACTAGCCTACAGTCTGAGTGTCTATGAATTGAAGCTTGTTTAATAACCCAACCAAGGGTTGGGGTCGTGTCCCATGGGAGTTGTAGTGAAAATAGTAGCTACTTAGAATTTCGTTCTAAATAGTAATAACTTAAGACATTTTCGAATATTAAACAAAGTAAATTCAATTTGTGACACCAAATGTCAAATATCAAGATTTGTTTTTCACAAGTAGTAGAATGCAATAAAATAAATGAGAAACAAGTATGGGAGAGAGCTCTTAGGGCGAGATCTCTATATGTGAAGATAAAAGTGGTGGGTATGTGTTTTCGGTAGCTAATTTCACAAGTCAATGATGACTAAGCTAAGCTTTAGGTGAAAGCAAGTTTCCTGTCAGACAACTTACCCCATATCAAAGGGGTTCCTCTCGGACACTGACTCTTCTAAACTATCCAGCCAATGTCTTATCCACACACACTCTTTTGACGGGAGTGCTTGGATATGGGACTAGGGCTCACCCTCTAGGGCTGAACCTCATGTTGACCCACTCCTTAGGAGATCATTCTAGTGATCTTAGTTTCACGACCTCTCTCTCGAGCAAGACGAAAATACATGGGTGACTTTGTATTTGAAACTACAAACCCATTATATTAAACCACAATCACTAGGTGAAATCGCCATTAAAATGCAATCCAAGCTACAAACAATCAAGAACCAACAAATTAATCAATTCATAACCGTTAAAACACACCCCAAGAATAGCGATTTTTAGCTACACATCAAGTAATAATCAAATATACTTAAAATGATAAAGGAATCAAGTAGGTATAATATATTAAACCTTAAAAGTAGCAAAGGAAGGTAAATGTAGAAGATCCACTTCAAAAATAGGAAGAAGAACTTCTTTCTTCAAGCTTCCACACAAACCCTCTCCAGACTTGAGAGAAAACTTTAGAATGAAATATCAAGTGTAATTGTTTCACTCTCTAATTTTCTATATCTAAATAATAAAAAAGTTTCGTATTTATAGACTTTAGAATTGTGTTGGCGAATCTTTTCGGCGCAGTTAGTCGTGATTCGCCGAGTTATTCAGCGATTCACCCTTCGTTCAGTTCATCTCCGCTTGCACGTTTCCTTCCTTGTCTATGTGTTCTGGATCAATTGGGTGAAAATATTCTACTTTGCGAAACTGATTGGCGAAGCGCCGACTGCTCCTTTTCGTCGCCTTTTGATCCACTTCCTTCAGGGTTCACTTGCTGTAACAGAAGGTAGAACTTCGCTATACGGCGGATCGCCAAGTGCGTACCTTTGCATCTTCAACTCTTTTTATCTATTTTGATTCCCTTTTATTGCCTAAGTGTTCATTCTCCTTCCAAATCCTCAAATACCTGAAACTTAGGAATTTTTATCAAATATCGAGATAAAATAAACAATCGGAGACACTATTTGCATTAAATTAAGGCCCTAGATGAGTCGTACTTGAGTATTTATCACAAACTTAGAAAAATCATCAATGGAAGTGCTGAAATATATATTACCTCCACGAGGGAAAATTCCACCAAGTTCGCAAATAGCATTATGAACTAATTCTAACAAGTCAATTTTTCTTTCAACTTGAAAATGACGTCTTTTAGTGATTTTGGCTTTACTACAAGCCTCACACTTTTTTAAATTATTTTTAAGCATTGGAATTAATCCTTAAAAACTCATGATTCTAACATAACGAGTATGTCAAAAATTGGTAGAAGAAAACATATAAACAGAAGTAGAAACTTTATTCATTTCAACATTCAATTTAAACATCCCATCACATGCGTACCCCTTCCCACAAAAATACCCCTCTTCACTATTACATATTGATCAGATTTAATAATACGTTTAAAGTTTGCTTTATTAAGAAAAAAAACTAGATATCAAATTTTTCCTCATAAAATGAGTATAAAGTACATCTTTTTAAAATTAATACCCTTTTAGAAGTAAAACACAATTCGACATCTCCATTTCCAAGAAGTTGAGTAGTGTGAGCATCACCAAGTATGATGGTTTTGGTCTCCTCAAAATGAGTATATTTTTTAAACCAGTCTTTGTCATAAAAGACATGATGGTTTGCACCAGAATCAGCCCACCATCTATCAACATTCTCAACCATGTTTATGTCGATAATCACCGCTACAAAAGGTTCTTTGATAACGTTTGCTTGAGGGTTAGGATCACATTTTCAAAATCTGCAAAATCAAGCAATATGTCCACTCTTGCCACAAACAAAGTATGGTCACTTTCTTGAACTTGTTAATTTTGTGTCTGGTTATTTTCATCATTATTTTTCTTTGGAGGTCCATGTTATTTTTCTTGAATTTTTTCTTCTTAGGCTTTAAAAAAATATTTTTGTGAGTTTCAGAAGTAGCATTATTCGAAGTAATTAAATTTACCTTCTTTGTGATGTTGTTCTCTGACGAGCACAAACACACTACAAGTTTAGTGCTTCGCTAATCAAAGAAAGTATAGTATAAAGATCGTTTCCATAGAGATCGGTACAAAAAATAATTCAATCAAGTCTCGCTAACTATTATTCAGGTGATCAAAAGAAAAGAGTTGATTGTGGTTATGAAACACTTTTATAGATTAAATGATAATTAAAATCAATTGGTAACTATGAAGATTAATATCCATAATAAAAGATAGGGTACATGACTAAACAAGTGCATTATGATTGGTGGAATTTGACTACATTCATTCATCACAACTAAAGTTCTAGAGCTTCTCTCGAATTCAATAGATTATTCGAGTATCCTTAAGACTTAGGTTTTTCTTTTGAGTGAATCTCAAGTCAAAGAATAAACCCATTATACCTAAGTGATTTTAATATGCAAAAACATGTCAATGGTTTTTCTTTTGAGTAACTCTTTCACTTTATATTTTTCTTGTGTATTATGTGTATCCAAACTAAATGGAGAACACCGCTATTTATACTAGAAGAAGTCTTCCTAGCAATGAATAGGAAAATAATGATGTAGTAAATAGTGAAGATAAATGGCATTAAGAGTTACATAGGTTACTAAATATAATACAGAAATTAAGAGTGAAATATAATGTGGGCAACAAATGCCCCTCTACGTCATAACAACAACGTTCACAAAATGAAGCATGATAATTAAGCCAAATTAAGAATTAATATGTTATTCACCATAATGTGAATTTAGGTAGAAATGAAACCACCAAATTGTAAAACAGCACTTTATAATATAATAATAATAATATTTAAATGCCCTCAATAACCAACAGAAACTCATTAGATTTAAAGTAGATTAGGAAGTATCATATAGTTTTTTTTATTCAATTTCAATTAAATTCTTTCCATTTTCGGGGAATTTATTAATTCTTTTAAAATTATCATTTTTAATTTTAAAGTTTTATAAAAAGGAGAAGTTGATGATACCTTAAAAAATTTAAATTTTCTGTGTTATCAATAATTCAGTAAAGTGTAAAAATAGTATAAATTCTATAAATAATTTGACCGGAGAAGAAGAAAAAAGAAAATGGAAGTGGGGTTCAACTTGACGTGAGGGTGGGGTGAGGGTGGGAGATGAAGAAAATGGAAATATAAATCACTTGAATGTGGGAGGTAGAAGATGAAGTGAAATTTAAAATGAAATCAAAATTAAATAAGTCAAAAAGTAGAAGAGATAAAAAGAAAAAGAAAAACAAATATAAAGAAAAAACTTAAAATGAAAAAAATTTAATTAAATTAACACGTGTCATGTAATGATTGGTTGATGAATACATTTGCTTCTTAGAATGTGGGGCTAATCGAAAAATGATATAATAATATACGTTCAAAAATTATTTAGTGGGGTGATAAAACAATTATAAAATTAAGGTATCTTTTTAAAAATCTGGGACAACTTCAGTGATGACTTCATGTTTTTTCTCTTTATAATTTAAAATTTTGACTTTTGACACTTAGACGTAGAGAAGAGTGACACCTCAGAAATTGAAAAGTCAAGTTGGAAAGGAAAAATTCAATTTCTTGGCACTGAAGCAGATTCTATGAGTCCTATCTATAGACTGTAGAAAGTCCTACGGACCGTATAAAGAAAGTCATAGACATGGATTTGAGTTTTTTGAATTCCAAGTTTATGAAGTTTAACCTACGAGTGAACATGATGGGTCATAGTAAGTTTAACGGGCCATAGGATGATTCAATTGAGCGAACCAGACTTAGTGAAAATTTGAACTCAAACTTACTATGACCCATCATCTTAAGAATGAGGTCTACAGAGAAAGTTTGAGAGTCCGTAGAAAGGTTTTGTGGAAAGTAAGATGCATGTTGGGTTTCTGAGTTGTTTCTGCGGTTGATTAGTATGAGTCGTAGGAAGACCTACAGATCATAGGTCCAAACCGTAAGAGTCATCTAACAACTATTTTAAAGAGTATTTGGATCTTTTCCTATTCATTTAATACTTATACTTTATCCTTTTTTAATCCTAATTCTAAGACTTAGAACTACCTTCCAACTCCTAATTCTATCCAAAACCCTCGCGTTCTCTGAAATCCTAAATTCTCATCCAAGTTCACCTCTCAAATTCTCTCTCAAGTTCAAAGAAGAAAAACTAGGGTTCAACCTCAAAGTCTCATTTTTCCTTCATTGTTTTGAGATTTTGATCGTCAAGGTATGTTGTAATTCACCAATGGATTCAATTCATCCATTGGGTTCCAAAATATTTTCAAGCTTCCAATTTAATTTCATCAAATTTGGTTAAGATTTGATCAAATTCTCCATGGCTCTTAATTTTTATGATTGAATTTTTTGATTTTGTTTTTTTATGAATGGTTTGATTCAATTGCATATTTTTCAATAGATTTCATATGGACCATGCATTATTCATGATTTTGACTATAAATTTATGAAGCTATAAGTTTATGAAGAAAGCTATGAAAATTGATTATGAAAGTTAAGCGTTATTTATAAAAAAATATTTTAATGAACTAAGGTTGCTTGTAAGGCAAGCATCAATAACATTGTAAAAGGTTTTCTCATTTATTAAGAAACCATGATTGGTGAAAGATTTCTCACACATGCATAATTCATGATTTAAGAAGCTACTCTATGATGATTTAAGTTGGATTAGTAACAAAATTGTATTTTTTTTCATATATGATGATATGTTAACAAGTATGACTATTATGTTAGGATTTTAACTGGCACCGAAAGGACATTGAGATGGATGCTCTTCTGTTAGTAGAGGACGGGTATCTAGAAGCAATTAATTTGTCCCTAACTATGTGCCCTTCCTTGGCAAGTAAAACATCATGTTTCAGTGTGGGAGCAAGACATCAAATTTCACATTATAACTCACATGGTCTATGTTGGTACAAAAAGAACTAAGTTTCTTCAAAGGATTTATGAATGTTTCCTTTTCATTTTAAGATGCACAGATCATGTTCGTGATATATGATTCTTTATTAATGGATTTACTATGTTTTAGATTGGTCATGCATATCAAGTTTTCCTTTATGTCCCCTTATGATCATGTTTTATGCTCTTATGCATATCCCTCGTCTAGTACATTTCATATGTACTAATGCATACTTGTTCCTAAATTTTCTCGTTATGCAGGGTCCGATGCTTCTCCTCCTCCTACTCGTGGATAGTGATTAAGTGCTTGACCGTGAAGATTTAATGAGTCCTCATGTTCTGTTGACCATGTAACATTTACTTTGCTTTCTTATGTTTTAGTTTTTGTGCGTAGTGCATAGATTACCTACTAACCATTTGTAATAGATTATCTTGTCAAGACTTTGATTAGTCTTTCACGTTTATTTCAAACTCTTTTATGATATGAGATTTCCTAGCTTAATTCTAATTTCTATTATTTTGTGTTGTACATATGTCAAGTGCCTTGTGTAGGGCCTCTTGGAGTCTTATACGTCATGTCACATCTAGGGTATACTTTGAATCGTGAAAAACTTGATATTTAGACCACAAGGTTTTAGAAAAGGTCCTAGGACGGCTGACTAGACGTGTTAAGTAGAGTCTTGTTCATGAGTGTGACGTACACCATATTTATAAACAGAGCTACAAACGTTTAGGAAATTTCGCTTCTTTCATTACTCTAAAGTCTTGTCAAAGAATCTATCTCTATAAAAATTCTTCTCTAAATCTTTCCCGATCCTTTCAAGATATGGTCCTTCAAAGAGTTTACGTGAGAAGGAATGCGGGTGATTATGTGGATCCGAGGTCCTCAAGTTCTTGTTGACCCCTTGGCCATTTTGAGCCATTTTTCAAGTGTTGTCTCAAGCTATAACAACCCAAGCTAATAGAGAAGTCATTCCTCATGTGAACCCAAATATGGGTATATATGGCGACAACAAGGTTATAGGACTTCACTAGAATGAATTCTCCATAGTTTCATGGGTGGAAAGTGGATGAGGACCCTTAAGAATTCATTGATGAGGTGTATAAGATAGTGAAAATTATGGGATTGTCTGCGATTGAGAAGGTGCAATTGATCACTCAATTATAAATTCAAAGGTTTTCCACAAGTTTGGTTCAACTTATGGAAAAAAGAGAGGGTGGTTGATACATGTCCTCTTGATTGGGAAAATTCGAAGGAGCTTTCCTTGATCGTTTCTTTCATTTTGAAATGAGAGAAGCAAAATTTTTGAGTTCATTAACCTCCGACAAGAAAATATGAGTGTGAATGAGTATGCTTTGAAGCTCACTCAATTGGATAAGTATGTACCAACTATGATTACCTACTTTAGGGCAAGAATAAGTAAATTTGTGTCGGGTGTTTCCAACTTGGTTGCTAGAGAATGTCGAACCATGTTGATTAAGGAGATGGATATATCCTGCTTAATGATACATTCCCAACAAATCAAAAAGAAAAACTTCAAGAAAATGGAAAGAGAGTCTAAGAGAGCAACGACCAGTGATGATGACTTTTCTCATTCTAGGTCTGGTGGACATGGATGTCGTCAATTATGGCAAAAGTGTTTAGGTCAAGGTTCTTCTAAAATATGTCCTTAAAGTTCAAAAAAGATGTCTCATCCTAAACCTCAAAGAGGTAATGGTGGTGGATCTCTAATATCTACATGCACTAGGTATGGGAAGAAGGATAACAACTAATGTTTGGTCGGTACGGATAGTTGCCTTAATTATGAAAAGAAAGGTCACAAGATGAAAGACTTTCCATTGCTTGCTACGAAAGGAAGGGAAGGAAGTCAAGCTCAGCCTAGTAATTTCTATTTGGGTGCTTCGAAGTAAAATAAATTCTATGATCTTCAGACACAATCGAATGATAAGAGTATTATATTAATTTTTTTGTTTTTAGTTTAGAACTTATGCTATATTTTAAAATTTCATTTGTTTTCGGAGCAGGGGCGGATCTATGTGGGCGGGTGGGAGTGCCATGGAACCCAGTGATCTCGAAATTTTTTTTGTATATATATGTAAATATGTATAACATTTTAATATATACTGACTTTGCCACCTACTACATGAAATGGAGAATGACTTAATTGGCGGAGGAGAAATCTGCCATAGTTTGAGCGCATGTTCGAACCTTGCTTACAACACTATTTTTTGGCTCGCTGTTTTTTCTTTCGTTCATTCTTACTTATTTGCTATTCTTTATTAATTCAAATTGGCCCCTTTTCATAATTATTTTTTAGTAAAAATATTCTCTTTTACTATTTATTAATCTCTTGGTATGAGTGTTACATGTTTATTCATTTTCATTCATTCTTATTTATTTGCTATTCTTTATTAATTCAAATTGGCCCCTTTTCATAATTATTTTATAGTAAAAATATTGTCTTTCACTATTTATTAATCTCTTGATATGAGTATTACATGTTTATTCAATATCAATTAATATTATTGAATTATGAACGTGACATAAATATTATGAAGAATATTTTAAATAGTAATTTTTTAAAAAATATAAGTTTTAAAAATGATGAATATTATTATTAGAGTTTTTTTAATTTTAAAGGTTCTTTCGATCTTTACCGACATTATTGCTAAGTAAGATGACTAGGGTGAAACTACATTTCATTATTTCCCTATTATATATTTGCAACAACATATTAAGTTAATGGAATATGAATTAAGTTAGTACTATTGGATGGTTTATTTAACCTCAAATTTTTCATATTATTTTTTTTCCTTAAGGTTTCAGCTAATAAGACCTCTAATTCTTAAAAGGAAATAAAAATTGAATTGTTTAGTTATCTCGAAATATCTAAAAGAACTTATTACTAACATGCATGTTTCATTGATTTGTTTATAAAAATGAAAAAAGATTAATGACCCGAATTGTAACTCAAAAGTAAAGCAATCGATACTTTTATTTTACTTGAACGATGTGCCACCCACGACCTCCAAATCCTAGATCCTCTCTGTTTAGGAGTATTGACTCGATTTTTTATATTGCATGCTATTTTTCAAAATAGATTATTTTTTTGTCAAATGTTTGATATATTATGATATTACATTTATAATATTCTTTTTGTCAAACATTCATTCATGATGATCATAGAAGTTTTGTACTTTTAGTTTTTATAATTAGTTTTTAATTAAAATTTACTAATTTAAAAAGTATAAATTAAAAATTTAATATAATCTTATGATTACACTTGTGCAATCAAACAATACATGTGTAATTACTTGTACAATTACACTATAACAAACAAACATGTCAGTATAATTACTAGGTTGATAATTATTATTCTAGAATTTCATCAATTTCAATGACTAGGCGACTTTTCAAACCTTAAAAAAAATCAATTCAAGTGATTTACTTTTATTTTTCTTTAAATAATCATAGTCATTCAGTCATTCTTTAAATAATCATAGTCATTTAGTTTTACGTAGATTTTTTTCCACAATAACTCATCATTTTTCGGCAACAATTTCTTCAAATAGAAGATAAAAATGAACTCCCCAAGAGAAAAATTCGATAAGAACAATCAGATTTTGTTCTAGTTAAACATTTCTACGAGCGAAGAAGAAACATGATCCAATGGGTAGAGATAAATCGTCGAAAATTAGATCTAAACTTTCATATATAAGGTAAAATTGTCTAATCTAAATTAATTTATATTTATTTTAAGTAAGTTTAAAGAATGGTTACAAGAAAATAGTAATAAGGGAGGTAGACGTAATATCGTAAACCACAAGGGAAGGGACTGTTATAGAGTGCAACCTGAAGGAGGTCTCTGAAATTATTCCTACTTTTATTTAACCAAATCCTAATAATTAAAACTATTTCTTAATTATATTAGGGAAAATGTATCATATATCTCCTACATTATGATAGAAATCTCCGAGACACACCTTAACTAAATTAAGGTTCTATTACGCCTGAACCTATTTTTTAAAATAATTTTGTGCATCTTTTTTTTGGTTTATGTAGCAGATTAATATCTTTCATACGCCTCAATTGCATGTAGTCACGAAGTGAATAAAATTATAAAAAAAAATCAATTTACAAAAATAACAACTTTAATTTAATTGAGGTGTATTTTCAAAATTTCAATTATAATTTAGAAAATACTTTTATTTTGTCTCATTATATTAAAAATATGATTATAATGATCCATCAAAGATAGGCCTTTACCCCAGCCACTAGTTGAAGAAAGGAAGAAGGAAGAGGGAAAAAGTGGGTTAACTAGGAAGAGGAGTGAGGTGAAATTGCAAGTGGAGTGAATGTGAGTAACAGGTTAAGTAAACAGAGATGAAAAGTAAAAGTATTTCATTAAAAGTTAAACACCGTACAATCTTCTCATGATCTATCTACCAGGCACTGGTCACTGGGACAGCAGGTATATGGTATCAGAACAAACACCAACTCTGATTCTGATAAGCTAAAAATATTAATATAATAATTTGTTTAAAGGGAACCTTTAGTTTATGGATTTCCGTATGTGTTGTCAGAGACAATAGCTGCCATAAAGGCAGAATAGTTGCAGTGCAGATACAACAGACCTTGGCCCTCAGTCATAATATTTTTCCTCAGTACACTGTTCAGAGTGCCCCAGTCTCACTACGCATTGCGAAATCAGAATTTTAATTTTATTTGATGAATTTTTAAAGCTAGTGAATTTGATCTAACTCCGTCTCTGGTGAGAGAGAAAATGTTATGATCAGAACCATTAGTTTTATCCATGTACAGAAGATTCTGCAACCCAAATGGTCCCTTAAATAAATACATTACATGCTAGTAAGTGTATTTCTCTTGTTGAAAGAGGTTCAAGTAGTTTGTTTCTTTCTTTCATTCACTTAAGTGCTCTCTCTTTGTCAAAAGAAAAAGAAACAACTTGTGTGATCCATGATGAGTAGTACAGGAAGAAGTAGGTTTCCTTTCACAGCAAATCAGTGGCAAGAACTTGAACATCAAGCTCTTATTTACAAGTATATGGTCTCTGGAATGCCTGTTCCTGCTGATCTTCTCTATACCATTAGAAGGAGCTTAGATTCTTCACTTTCCTCAAAGCTCCTCATTCATCAACCACACCACAGTAATACTTAAATTCTTTATTCTAGTATCCTGACTTAGTATATTCATGTTGTTTTGAGATTTATGTGTGTTTTGTGCAGTTGGATGGAACTGTTTTCAGATGGGATTTGGGAAGAAAATAGATCCAGAACCAGGGAGATGCAGAAGAACAGATGGAAAGAAATGGAGGTGTTCAAAAGAAGCTTATCCAGATTCTAAGTACTGTGAGAGACACATGCACAGAGGCAGAAACCGTTCAAGAAAGCCTGTGGAAATTATGACTAATAACAACACATCATCATCAACAACAAGACCTATAATACCTCCAACAGCAATTCCCATCTCATCAATCAACAAAAACACAAACACTTGTAGCCCCACTTCTTTCTCTTATTTAACTTCTTCTTCTTCATCAACTCATGACTATCCTTTTCATTATAGACCCCCTCAAGACCATACCCCCAAATTCCTTTTCGAATCTCCTACTACTTATTCCAGGTTTAATTTCATTTCTTTTAATTTTCTATCATCTTCTGTTATTAATTTTGTTGGTTTCAAAATTTTCTATTATTTCGATTAACCAGGAATGGAATGAAAGAAGAAGTAGGTGAGCATGTTTTCTTCTCCTCAGAGGCATCAGGAACAATGAGAAGTACTTGTGGATCAAATTCAATAGAGAGTGATACATGGCAATTATCACCACTTACAATGAGTTCTTCACCAATGAAACAGAGGACAACTTATTCACCTTCACAGAGTACAGCACATTCCTACTTGCAACTTCAAAGCCTCAATGAATCTTCAAGACAAAATTATTATTATCATAACGATGTCGAAAAAGAAGATCACCAGCCCAAGAAAGTAATGCATCATTTCTTTGATGAATGGCCACCCAAAGACAACAAACATTCATGGCTTGATTCTGATGACAAATTTTCAGGACTTTCCAAAACTCAACTCTCTATATCAATACCAAATCCTTCACAAGACTTGTTCATCGCTACAAATGGTAAAATTACTTTAATTTCATCATTGAAAAAAAAAACTCTGTTTTGATCATAATAGTTGTTTTTTTTATTTTTTTATTTTGCAGAGAAATGAGATTTGAGAATCAGAAAGAGCCAAAAGAGTACTAGTACTTGTCACAATGGTGGTGGGACTGATATTAGCTTTTTTGATATACATGTGTTGATTCAGAAGAAGTTTTTATTATTTTATGCAAGTGTTTGTGTTTGTTGTAGTAGAATTAGTACTAGTTTGAATTAGATGTGTATGTGGTGCCTGGCAAGTTAACTGAGCATTCACATGGTATTTGGGTTTGTCAGTAAGCAACATTGTATTCCTTCCCTTTACCCCTCTGCTCTGCTCTGCTGCTCCTAATATTATATTATTATTACTACTCACTGATCACTGCAACAATTAGTATTTGTTTTGTTATCAATGGTCAGGTTTTTCCTGCCATTTTGCCACATGTTGTTATGTTTTCATCTCTCCATATGACGTGTTCAATATCTTCTTTTAGCCATTTTTTGCTGTTGCTTTCAACGACTATGTTAAACTTTTGTTTACTATTTTGGATTCTTTTGTTATCATCTTATGTATTATTTCTTCTCTTTTTAAATTAGGAAGTGGAACTTTTATTGCAATTAATAAGTTTATGTGCACATGCATATGTTTCTGACTTAAATAAGAATCTTAAAAGTTAGTAAGTAAATAATATGACTTTTTTTTTAATATATATATATGACCACTGACATAGAGCCACTAAGGTATTAAAGATGTTAGGGACATGAGATGCTGACCTCTAAGAAATATTTCAACTTTAGGGACACTAGAGGAAGTTTGGCCCTTGTGTCGTCTAAATCTTTTTTATGTTAGGTCACAAGTCCTTTTTCTTTTTTTTCCTTCTTTTTTTGAAAGGGTTTAATTACAAATTAAGTAATGAATTATATATAGGTAGAATGATTTTTATATGATACTTATATTGAAATATATTATGGTATATAATCATCCATAAAAAGATGGAATTAGTAACTAGTTGTTTGTTGGAGTAATTGACTATCGATTAGAAAAGATGGAAAAAAAAAGGTGTTTGTGGTATTTATACTCTGTTTCAATCGTAAGGCTACTGAAGTAAATGATTGTATCATTGAGAAATAAAATAATGTTTAGTTTATTGTATAATCCCTTTTTATGTGGCTATTTATTTCGTCAATTTTCAGACAGTTATCACGATTAAACATTATTTTTCTTGTATTTTACTTTTTGTGATTCTCTCATTTATTGAATATTTGAAAGTCTCTCAAACGGTCAAACCTTGTACTTTATGCAAAATCTATTGTTGTTGTTGTTTATAAAAAGATCAAATTTTTTTTTGGTGTCTTTTTCAATTTAAGCACTAAAACTAATTAATGTTATTTTAATATCATTATATCAACGCAAATTCAGCTCAACACTATTTTAATATTATTATATAAAATTTTCAAATTTTGAGTAAGAAAATATTATTCTAACTTTATATTATATATTTTTCAATGAAAATTTATATTGTTAATTTACTTCATGATGTTCATTTATATCCCATCTCTTTGGACCTCATTTATAAGATCATAATAACACTATGTTTGGATCATTGTTATCTATTGTATTGTATTGTATCGTTACTATACATAAGATGTTTGTTTTGATTGTTACTTAAAATGTATTGTATTATATTGTTAAATTTCGTTGTTACGTAACAATGAAAACTCCTTTTTATGGAACAACCAATTTGGTGTGTTCCTATTGTTACTTAATTTCTTTTTTCAATTATATATTTACATAATATTTCAAAATACTTTTTTACCCTTTATCTTAATTATTTAAATATAGTCAAACCTCCTACTCTAGAATAATTAAGATATTTTAGTAAGTTTATAAATTATAAAACAGTACGATACAATCAAACCAAACAATTAAAATATTATTAAACAACAACAAACAATACAGTCTAATCAAACATTATATCAACCATACAATACAATATAATAAAGTACAATACAATGCATTATGAAATAATTGGTAACAATAATTCAAACAAAATTATTATAATTATTCAGTTTATATATTTCAACTAAAAGAATAATAAGACCTCTTGATGAAATTTGACTTTTATGTCCCTGATAAGTTGAGATGCCCTCGGGTATTTTGTATTTTTCAAGGATATACTGACAATTGTTTGATATTATTATCCTTAAAAACAAAAAAGATATTAGTTTTTGCTGACAATTTTCTAAATGTGAATATTTAGAAACATAATTTCAAAAAGAGACAAGAGTTCCAATTTACAAAATTTATCCGGAGTTTTAGGAAACATACAAGAAATTAATTTTGATCAAGACTTGGAAAATTCACTCAATACTTAATAAGCTGCTCAAAATTTTGTGTATGAAATCAACTTAAAATATGTATATTTCATTTAAGGCTTAATAGTGTTCATATTTTTCATATATCAAAATTGGAATGTATATCTCGCTCAAGATTTAAAATTTTGCTCATATTTTCCATATATGAGTACTGACTTGGTATGAAATTTGTGTGCGTTGCTTATGGCTTATTGATCAGAATTTCTTACATAAAAATTGTACGACTTTCATAAAAAAAATTTCCTTACTAATTTTATAGTACATAACACATGCAAACGTTTTTAATATAATAAATTTTTGGTACAATTTGATTGAAACTTTGAATTTGGTCCAAAACTAGATGAGATTTCAATTCAAACACCCTCGTCGTTTGAGTTCTTTTGAGATGTCATCCAATAAAAGCAACATTCGCTTGTGATAAATTAATTTAAATCTTAAGCTTCGAGTTCCTTTAGTGACACGTACGGTGTGTTTGGTATGAAGAAGAATATTTTTTGATATTTTTTAATTTTCTCATGTTTGGTTGGATGAAATGGTTTGGATAATATTTTTCAAATCAACTCATTTTCATCAAATTTAAAAAAAATAATTTCCCTTAAAAAATTAAGTAAAACATTTTCCAAAACTTTTCGATCTCCTCCAACTTTATATTTACAACTTTATTATTAAAAAAATAAATTTAAAGATTATTATTAAAAATATTTTCTAACTTCAATTTTTTTATTTTATATACCCCCTCCCAAAAAAAATAAAAAGTAAATTATAGTTTGTTTTTAGAAGATATTTCAATTTTTTATTTTTTTTCACCCCACCATCCGCTCTACCCTCGACCCCATCAGCCCCCACCAAAAAATAATAATTCAAGATTGTTATTAAAAAATATTAATTTTTTATTTATTTACTCAACCCCCCTCCTCCCAAAAAAAAAATTAAATTGAAGTTTGTTTATAAAAATATTTTTAATTTTCATAGTTATTTTCTACTCTCTAATAAAAATAAAAGTTATTTTTTCAAAATTTTTTTTATTTATAAATTAAACACTTAAAAATATTTTCTACTTATCAATCAAATATAAAGAAAATTAAATAAAAAATCTTTTTCAGAAATTTCTTTTTAGGAAAATATTTAGTTACCCGCAAACACACCCATAATCTCTGATTTGAAGAGCCAGTAATAATCTCAACTTACCGAGCAATGAATCAACTTTTCAGTTTGATTTGCAATTTCTAACTCAATAGCAATAGAGGAAAAATTGCATAAAATACATATATTATTTTATTATAATTTCTAAAATTTCGTATCATTTAAAAAAATTATAACAATCTCATCTATGATATATTTATATTATTTTTGGATATATCTCTTCCATTAAGTAATGTATCTATGTATATTCAAAAGTTTCCTGTTGTATATGAGATCTATAAATTTAAAATTTTTTTGTAATTTAAAAAAAATTGTATATATTTAATAATATAGTGTCTTATGTAATTAAAAGGTGTGAGTTACTTGGATAGAATAATCATTATTGTACGTTTTGTTTTAAGTAAGAAACAAAGATACTAATGAGATTTGTAATTATTTTTAATTTCGTACACGTGATAATTAAGTTTTAGAGTTATATTAGAATGAACAAGTTTTCTGCTCTCATGTTATTCTTATTTTATTTCTACATTTTTTTTGTATAAATATTATCACGTTCATTTTTCGATCTTGATATAACCATTACAAGAAAGTACAAAAGTAACTACACTTTGTCGATAATGCAAGCTAATATATCGCGAAACACTGTTAACTAATTGATTTTTCTTATAATTCGTTGCTACTTCTTAGCTAAATAAGATTTACATTAAAAAAAAAACCTTTTTAACTATAAAAGTTTATCATTAATTTCTTATTTTCTACTAATGAAATCCTAAAAGAAATAGTTTTGGAATTTTGGTATCCGATTCTGATCATCAAAATCTGTGTGTGGCCCTACAGTATTAATTCAGGGTTTAAGAGTTGGCTACAAGATAACAAGACAAGAATCTAAAACATGAATAAAGTCCATCCAACATTTAAGCTCAAATAGAACGTGTACAAATACTCTTTTATTCTGATATATATCACACAAACGAAAAATATATATTTGTGATGAGTGGCGTTTACTATTTGGATAAAAATTGATTTAAAGTAAATTAAATTGAATTTGGTTTGATCGGTAATATTTAAAGGGGTGCATAAAATTGAAGCGAAAATAAAAAAAAATCCAATTAATGATTTGGTTTGACTTGGTTTGGTATTCAAAGGAAACATGACTATACTTGAGTTGGGTTGGTTTCAACTAAAAGAAGTCAATCCATCACCAAACCAACCCGACATTATATATATTTTTAGAATTTATTTTATACTACATAAAAATATTTACTTTGATGTAAGACTAGCAATCGTGTTTGACTTATCTTTTTGTTAAAAAAAATTGCTTTTGAGAGTCAAAGTACGAAAAAGATTAAGTTTCAATGTACTTTTAAAGTAAGATCATTTTATAGAGAAGAAATATTTTAAATATCTATTAGAAATTTTTTGTTTTAATTTAATTATATTAGAATATACATATTCAAATATTTAATCACTATTTACATGATAAATAAAATATAAATTAAATATTAATATAATATTAACGTGATGACTTAAATATAATTCAAAAATCAAGAAAATAAGTTTAAAAATCATTCCACAAATTAAGGACTATATATGAAAAAATCCACCACAAGAATAAATAAAGTCTGTCTTATTTTCAATCCAACAAAAATTTTGTTCTACGTTTATTTCCGATCTCTAATATAAAATGTAAACAATATATAAATATAAAATAACAATAATATATAAACATAAAATAAAATTAAAAAAATATTATATGAAAATAAAAAATAAAAAGAAATTATTAAAAGAAACTTAATCAAACTTCTCAGATATGCTTATAAATTAATAAGAGATATTTTCGTTTTAAAGAAAATAATTTTCTACTTCTGCTTTTGCTTTTTTTTTTTAAAAAAAAACAAACATAATTTTTAGCTTTCTATCAAAAACAAGAAAACTATTTTTACTTCCATTCAAAAGCGGTTCTTGAGAATTTGTCAAACACTAAATTTGTTCAAAAATAAGTGTTCTTTTTTTTTCCGCAGAATAACACTTTTGGCTTTCTAACGACAATGTCAAATAATCTCTTAGAATTTTGAATGGTCCAACAAAAATTATAATCCTTACATATTAGTAACTCTTAAGCATATCAATTCAAAATCAAATCAAGACTAATGCTGACAAAATAAATTAATTCAACACTGGATAGACAATAATGTTATATATTTGTCTTTAGTTTTAAATTCGTTCAGATATTTAAAAAATTCATAACCTAATTTTAGTTTAAATTTTTATTTAATGCATAATCATGTATTTAATACTTATTAGACTTATTTTAGCATGATTTATTATATTTTAGTTCTGATCATTTTCATTATGACTTATCAATTTGCTATATTTATTTTATTAAAATTTTATTATTTATTTTTTATTGAGTATTTTAGTGTCATAAGTTATCTCATATTTTGTGTTATTTTCTCAAAAACGCATTAGATAGTTATATTTTGTTTGAACTAACGAAATATTTGGAACACAAGTTAATTATGTTTGAATTCAAAACCCAAAAAAATTGTGGTTTTATAGTTTGATTGGATTTAAATTTTTTTGAAAAATTTGACACAAATATTTTGATTTGATATTTGAAAAATTCGAACAAATTCAAAAAAATTCGAGGTTGAAAATTTGAAAAAAATCGAGTTTTACTAAGTTTGATATGATTTATAAATTTAAAAATTTGGCACAAATAATTTGTTTTGATATTTGAAAAATTCGAACCAACTCGCTCATGGACACCCTAATATTTGATTTTGATTTTGTTTAAAAAATTAAAGAAATAACCTAACCGATACATTATTAATTATATACATATATTTTATAATTATACATATATAATAAATAATATTTCTATGAATAATTTATATAATGTATATATGTTTTAATCAAATTTAGTTATGATTTATTTATGAACGAAAAAACGGAAAAGGGCCTAAAATATCCTTGAAGTATTGAAAATAGTACAAAATTACCCTTCATCCACCTATTAGCTCCAAAATGCCCTTTTCATCCACCTATTGGCTCCAAAATACCCTTGTCATCCACCTTTGGGTTCAAAATTAAAATTAAACTCTTTAAATATTTTTTAAAATACTTGACGTTCAACTATTGGTTATAATTTAATTTTATTAATATAATTTATAAACAAACTCACGACCCGCTCATTATTAACTAAACCCCACCCAATTAATAATTCAATTATAATATCAAAATCGTCATAAACAATACTAAAACACGATGAAATTATAGATTCCTGAAAATGACATTCAAAATTATTCGAGTCCAAATCGAAGCCCCAACTTAATTTAGGTTGAGCCGCTTATTTAGAAGGATACTTTCAATAGGATTCTCTTACAAGATTGAATTAGAAATTTATTATTAAAGGTAAAAAAGCAATACATCCCGAATTAATTCATGCACTTTTTTTAAATATAATTTTATAAATATTTATGATTTGTTTTAAAACATTTAATATATTATTTTGAAAAAAAATTACCTATAAAGTAACATCACATAATTGAGACGTTAAAATGATTAAGATGAAGATAGTCAGACTTTTAAGTTTATCGGTAATTTTTATTTAGACACTTGAATGTATGATAATTTACTTCTATAGATATTTTCGCCTCAAATTTTTAAAACACACACAATTGGCAGTAGCTTTTCTGTTGTTGCATTAATAATGTGACGGGTTTATTAATTTAGAGGGGTTTAATTAGTAATGGGTGGTAGTGGTCAATTTTGAACCAAAAGGTGGATGACAAGGGTATTTTGGACCCAATAGGTGGATGGGGAGAGTATTTTGGAGCAAATAGATGAATAAAGGGTAATTTTATACCATTTCCAATACTTTGAGGGTATTTTAGGCCTTTTTCTGAAGAAAAAATATCCAAGACACGGGCCTTTATATTAGTTTTATGTATATGAGCTTTCATGGTAATTTTTGGTGGGATTAGGAATGTCTCTAGCTTTTTTATTTAGGCTAAAGTGGTGAATTTTTAATATTTATCAAACGAAAAAGGGCCTAAAATACCCTCGAAGTATTGGAAATGGTACAAAACTACCCTCCATTTACCTATTGGCTCCAAATTACCCTTTCCACCCACCTATTGGCTCAAAAATACCCTTGTCATCCACCTTTGGTTTTAAAATTGACCATTTATTTAACGGTTTTAAATATAAACTATTTAAATATTTTAAAAAATATTTGGCGCTCAACTATTGGATATAATTAATTTATTAATATCATTTATAAATCAACTCACTACACACCCATTACTAATCAAAATCCACCCAATTAATATACCATTTCTAATATCAAAATCGCCCTAAACACTACTAAAGCATGACAATTACCGATTCCTGAAAATGACATTCAAAATTATTTGATTCCGAATTGAAGCCCCAATTAAATTTAGGTTGAGCCGCCTATTTAGGAGGACACTTGCAATAGGATTCTGTTTCAAGCTTGAATTAGAAATTTATGATTAAAGATAAAGAAGTAGCACCTCTCGAATTAATTCATGCACTTTTTTAAATGTAATTTTATAAATACTTATTATTTGTTTAAATATTAAAACTTTAAAATATTATTTTTTTAAAAAAATTACTATTAAATAACATCACATAATTCAGGCGAATGAATAATGAAGATGAACATAGTAGACTTTTATGTTTATCGGTAATTTTTATTTGGACATTTGAATTATAATATGTGTTGATTGAGGACTTAATGTATGATAATATACTTTTATAAACATTTTTGCCTTGAATTTTTAGAAACATTCATTGGTAGTAATTTTCCTGTTGTGTATTAATAATGGGGCGAATTTATTAATTGGGTATGGTCTAATTAGTAATGGTTGGGTAGTAGAATGGTTAAAAAATTATATTAATAAGTTAAATTATAACAAATACTTAAGCATCGTGCATTAAAAATATTTAAATAGTTTAAATTTAAAATCGTGAAATAAGTGGTTAATTTTGAGCCCAAAGGTGGATGAGAAGGGTATTTTAGACCCAATAGGTGGATGAGAAGGGTATTTTGGAGCCAATAGGTGAATGGAAGGATTTTGTACCATTTCTGATACTTCAAGGGTATTTTAGGCCCTTTTCCGTTTATTAAATGTTGTGGTAGGAAGTTTCTTTTTTTAATTATTTTCTTTTTAATAAATTGTTGTTTTCTTTTTCCTTTTAAGTGAATTGTTTCTTCTTCTTTTTTGTGTATTGTTTATAACTTAATCATAATAATAAATATATTATAAAATCAAGCTCAAAATAATATAATATATAGAGAAGAAAAGAAATAAAGATAAAGGAGAGAATTCTTATTCAAGAGTGTCTTTCAAATGGTAAGTGATATCTCTGTTAGTGTTGATATATCACTCCTAAAGGTCACTAAATTAATAAATACATAGTTATTTTTAAGGGATCGTTTGGTAGTGTGTATTTAGTAAAAATAATGTATGCATTAATTATATGTATTAATATTTTTTGTTTGGTGTATCTTTTCATGCTTGCATTAGTTATACACTCTATTGTGTATTGAGAAGTGTATTACTAATACCTAAAAATCCATGGTATTAGTAATGCAAAGGATTTAATCCATGCACTAATATGGTAAAAGACTCAATAACCCCTCAAGAGTACTTTTACATCTTTTTCACCATAAATGTGAAGGATATTTTTGTAAATAAATACTTTTATAAAATGCATACTAGTTTTAATGCACCAAACCAAACAATGCATAAGAAATAATCTATGCATAAGTAATACATGTATTACTAATGTTTGCATTACTAATACACTCTATTAAATATTATATTTATACACTCTACAAAACAACCCCTGAATGTTCTTATCACCTTAGAAGAACCCATATATGAATTCAATTAAATCTTGGATAAATCTAATGCACAATCCTGACAATATAATCAATTTTTGATACTCCCCCTTGAAAGTCCATAGATAACCTGTCTCGTTAAAGTCCATAGATAACCTGTCTCGTTAAACTTTACTGAAAAGAACATTGAGAAAAGCTCAGTGGAGAAAAAAGAGTACATACGTCTCATAATACGATTTAAATGTTGCCTCATTAAAATCCTTACCACAAAATTCAACTTCGAACAAAATCACGGTTAACAAAAGAGTAAAATGTGTAATTCGCTCTCCCTAATTAAAGTTTCACTTGATATATCGAAGACGTCACATTTCAATCTTGTATCTCAACTTTTCAAACGTTAATGTTGGCAATGCCTTAGTGAATAAATCAGCAAGGTTATCACTTGAACAAATCTGTTGAACTTCTATCTCACCATTTTGTTGAAGATCATGTGTGACTTTTATTGGGTGAAATATATTTTATCCGAACTCTTTGATGTATTCCCTTTTCAATTGAGCTATACGTGCAACATTATCTTCGTACATTGTGGTTGGTATATTCCTTTTCAAAGAAAAACTGCACATTTGCTAAATATGGTGGGTCATTGATCTTAATTAAACGTACTATCGACTTGCTTCGCGGATTACTATTATTTCTTCATGATTTGAACAAGTGGCAACCAACGTTTGCTTCATTGATCGCCAAAATATTGTTGTATCTCCACATATAAAAAAAACAACTTGTTTGATACCGAGCATTATGCGATTGAAATTATCTTCTTTTTTAAATTTTATACTTAAACTATTACTTATTAGTTTGAGAAACATACATCTCTCTTTTATAACACTTTTATCACGGTATATGTAATAAACTTTCTCTTATAATTTAAAAAGTTGTTGCATCACACTTCACATAGACAAAGCATTCCACCTTACACCATTTCCTCTCACCGTACCCCTGCCCTCCCCCCACCTATTTTGAGTTTTTTTTATTTAAATTTCTTTTATTAGTTTTGTTTACTTCATCACTCCGCCCTTCAAATTTCAATATAGATATTATTTCATTTTTTTTTAAAAAAATAATTCTACGCGCTCTACCTAAATTTTTCTTTCAATTTTTTTCTCATTTTGTGTTAGATATATACATATTGAATGTTTTTTATTTACAGCCGCAAGAGTTATTTTTAAATAAATTTTTCTATTAATGTTATACTCGGTACATAAGTAGAATTTTTAAAAAATAAATAAATGTGCATATCAACAGAGAAAAATATCAAAAACTAAAATTAAATTAAGAGCAGTGGGTTAAATAGAATTAGGCAGAATTTTATTTATTAAAGTAAAAGATAATATCAATTTTTCGGGGAAATGAATGGGTTGTGTTTTTTTTCTTTTGAGGGCGTGAGAGGAGAGAGGTGAAGTATGAATTTTTAAAATACATTTTGTAAATTTTTTTTAAGAAAATAAAAGGACGGGGGAATTTTCGGAGACGGTGGAGTCAATGATGGAGTGAGATAAAAGAAATAATTTAAATTTATTTTGAAAAATTAAAAATGAGATAGTAATATTTTAATCTTGATTTTTTAAAATTAATATTAATAATTTCTTATTCAATTAAACGAGAGAGTACATTACACATCATTGAGATTTATTTCTCAAACTAATAATTACACTATCATTAGTTTACATATAAAATTTAAAAAAAATTAAAAAATATTTTTACTCTTATCTCAATAATAATCTAATACAATATTTGATGTCTTTGAATTTTTCTTAAATACAGCTTTTGTTGTAGAAGTTTTACTTTCTAATATAATACATTGTTTATATTAATAATTTAATCAAATTTTAATATAATTATTAAATATCAAAAGAAAAACTCAAAATGTTGTGGATATGGGAATGGAACCAAAGGAGAAGTAGGTGCAGTCAAAGTAGGACAGAGAGCACTGTGGCAAAAGGGGTCTGTCTAATTTCTGATACAATCTCTGAGCACTGAGCAATGACTAGACCACACTATACTATATTATCATCACATACAAGGAAAATTTACCACTAAAATTGATTCCCTAACTTTAACCTTAAAATAATAAGATAATATTTTATAATAAGATAGAAACTCACACATATTTGTGATCAACATAAATATTAGAATTTGACAGTAGAGTATAAAGATAAATAAAGCATCATATTATTAAATTAGAAAAGTAAATTTAATTAATTTTTATGTTTCAATTGATTTTTTTAAAAATTTTTTTTTAAAAAATACTTTTTATCATTCTAATAGCTTTTCAAATTTATGTTTTTAGATGACGTATAAGATTACAAAATTAAAAAATACAATAATTATAAAAACCTTCTTTATATTTTAATTTTATATCTAGTTAAAATATGTAAAAATAAATTGATTGGGGAGAGTATATGTTACAAGAAATTAAAATTCATTCATACTGTATATTAATTACTTCCTTTATTTCATTTAATTTAGGAATAATATCATAAATATACCTTAAAGTTTTAGAGCCTGTTTGGATGTGCTTAAAAGCTTGTCAAACTTACTTAAAAGTCAGTTTTTAACTTATTAGAGTGTTTGACAATTATCAAAATGATTTATTTTAAGTAAAAAATGACTTATTTTAAGCGAAAAGCTAAAAGCTACGTAATTGGTGTTTTTTTTTCAACTTAAAACTTATTTTATGTTGACCAAGTATATTACCTTTTACCCTTAATTCTTTTATTATTAGTATTGTTATTATTAGTATTATTATTATTATTATAATTATCATTATTATTTTTATTTTTATTTTTATTTATGTTGATATTATTATTATTATTATTATTATTATTACTATTATTATTATTATTATTATAAAAAAATTGTGATGATAAAGAAATATGTGAATGATAGGATATATTATTACTTATGGATGTAAAATATAAATTAGTTTTGTTTTAATTTTTTTAAGTATAAAAATCTTAAATTAATCAACTTTTTATCATGTTAACAGTTTTAAGGGTATTTCTGATATTTTGATAAAAAAAGTATTTACCAGGATTTATTTGCCAAACACATCAACAATTTTTTTTAACTGAAGCATTTTTATCTAAACACAAAACTACTTATTTTAAAAATAAATTTTAACACTTTCAAAAATTGCTTTTTTTAAGTCTATCCAAACGACACTTACTCTATAATTCCTCAATTTTTTTTAATAGAACAAATTATTTTCACTGCATATTAAATGAGAGGGGGTTGATGTTTTAATTTAAATTGTTTTGCTTTTTGAGTCCTGACTTTTATAGAGAGGCAGAGCGTTGCAGAGATGAATAAATGAGAAAGTGGTTAAAAGCTGAAGAAGAAGAAGAAGAAGAAGCGATGTGCAGTCTGCAAATGACTGCTTTATTTTGTCACCCAAAAACTCACTTACAACTATGATTCACTATCCCACTTTTGGATTCTTCTTTTCCTTTTTACTGCCCCTATTGCTTTGCTTTGTTACTACTCCTTCCTTCCATTCTAAATTATTATTACTATCTTTTCATTATTACTTTCCCCGTTTAAAAAAAAATAACCTTATTTCGTTTTTAATTTATTTAAAAAAAAATAATTTTTTTGATAATATTTTAATTTTAACTTTTCACGTGACATATTTAAGACCACAAGATTAAAGGACATTTTGGTACATTTGACATAAATTTAATTTAGAACCACAAGATCAAAAAATCTTCTTTCTTTTCTTAAACTTCGTTCCAAGTCAAACTAGATCATCCTTTTTGAAACGGAGGGAGTATTATTCTTATATATTTTTAAGAAAAATATTGAGATAATTTTTTAAATTTGGTGTAAATTATTAGTTTTATCTCTAAATTAATGATAATTTTTAAGAAAATATTATTTTATTTAACTAACTAAACTTAGATATATTCTGATCTATCACATGACATAATAAATAAATTCAAATTATTGTAAGAGCATGAGACTATTTGATAAAAAATTAGTGTATTTTACTCGTGCTGCGAAGTATATTTAAGTTCCATTAGTGAAGTAAAATGATATATTTAAGATTGTCAATAATTCAAAGGTAAAACTAATAATTCACGTCAAGTTCAGAAGTGTTTTCAATATTTTTCTAAATATTTTTTAACTATTTCTCAAGGAGGTTCCGCCTTTTTTGCCTTTTTAGTGACCTAACATAACAAGAATTTTCAAAAATAAAAAATAGAATATGATATTAAATTAGAATATATTAAAATATTATCTAATTTTATAATTTAAAATATGACATGCTAAAAACTTGAAATTATAGAGTTGCAAGAAAAGAAATGATTATTTCTAAAAATAAAATAAAATTGAGGAAGTATTATAAATATTTTATAATTGGAAATTAATGTTATGAATAATAAAATAAAAATACTTAAAATAAATTTATTTCTAATATATTGTTATAAAATCAAGTTCATAAGACTAAAAGAATAAAGAGAAGAAGACAAGAAGTATAAGATAGAGGACTTTTCTTCTTATTCAAGTGTATGAAAGTCTCATCTGTATATCATACAATAGTGAATGAACAACCCTATTTTTATAGAGTAAGAAATCACTCCAAAAGTCACCATATTAAGTATCATAATAAATAGACATATTCTTATCCAAAAAGGTTCATGAAACCTAATGAATATGGATGGTTGTTCATGTACTAACTTTATGGACCATCCACTCATTCAATGTATTTAAAACACTCCCCCTTGGATGTCCATAGATAATGTGTCTCGTTAAAACCTTACTAGGAAAAACCTTGTGGGAAAAAATTCTAGTGAAGGAAAAAGAGTACACATATCTTTTGATACGAACTATTTGTTGCCTCATTAAAAACCTTGCCAGGAAAATCCAGTGGGAAAAAACCACGGTCAAGGGAAAAAGAATGCAACGCGTATTATACTCCCCTTGATTAAAACATCACTTAATTTCTTGTGATAATGTCTCCAATCTTCGTACATTTCCTGAATATGGTGAGTCATTTATCTCAACCAGACGCACTTTCGACTTGCTTCATGGAGGACTTTTATTTTTGCATAGCAACATTTGCTTCATTGATCGCCAGGATATTATTGTGCCTCCACATGCAAACTCATAGCGTGCTTGAGATAGAGCTTTATGCGGATCAGATAAATATTCTGCATCTGCGTAACCAATAAATTTTGTCTTGGATTCCTCGGAATAGAATAAACCCATAACTATAGTCCTTCGAGGATATTCAATCATGTGCTCAACACCATTTCAATGTCCTTTTATCGGGGAGAAACTGAATCTTGCCAGTAAATTTACTGCAAAACAAATATCTGGCCAAATATTGTTAGTAAGATGCACTAGTGCTCTGATTGCACCAAGATATAGAGTTTCATCGCCAAGAAACTCTTCATCCTTCTTTTGAGATCAAACTGAATCATCATTTATGTCAAGTGATCTCATAATCATTGGGGTAATCAATGAATGCGATTTATCCATATAAAAATGCATCAAAACATATCTGTGTATGTGCACTGATAGACAAATATTTCATTTGTGAAATTATCAATCTGTAGGTTAAGACAGATTCTGTCTTACCAAAACCTTTTCATGAAAATACAAGGACAATTAGGGTCATTCTTTTGTACCCTTTTCTTCCTTGACTATTTCAATCCATATAAGGATTCTTGAAGTTTTATTGAAAAAGTTTCTTTCAAACTCTTATATGCTTCAGACACCTCGAATGTTTTAAGGATTTTCATATAACCTTCATTGTCTAGCTAGACATTACAATTATTCATTACATGCATTCAAGTTTTTCATATGTTGCCAGATCAAAACAAACCTCATTGCATCCACCAAAGGAGAAAACATCTCCAATAATGTCAGGATTTTTGCGATAAACCTTTATGCCCCAAGGCACAAACCGTATTTGATATCTTACGGTTATACTATCGCAAAATAATTTATTTGTACCTCACTTACATTATACCTTGGTTTATGGACTACCAGTCCAAAATGTCACTTTTATAAGTGAAACAAAATATACTTGAATTGTGCATTTTACTTGCCCAACCATTTATCTGTCCACACTAGATTTGAATTCAAGATCCTCATCACAATTTATATCATTGAGCGCTACCTCATATCAAAGATACCATCGACAGTTATTTGATATCGATTCCAACAAGACATAACTTATCGAGATCTCTTCATTTTTCTTTATTTTTCAGGTACCTGAACCTTTTTCAAGATTTTATGAAGTGTTATGTCAATTTGCTCTTTTATAGCACTTGCCTCATTATCATGACTATATTGACCATTTGCTCCTTCCTTCTTCAAGAAATTTTATATTTGGAATCGATTGGTCTATTACGCTTCCGGCGTATCATAGACTCTGTCCTTCAAGGACTTCACATTGGAGCATTTGCAGCTGAATTATATCATAGGGTCAGTGCATTCATCTGGCAACTGATTTGCAACATTATGCAACTGAATTATCCCTTGAACTTTAAGTTCACATATTTATTTAACGAGGATCTAGATAATTCATAATTAACCTCACACATAATTTTCAGCTGTCAATCATCTCTCCCCCTAATGTTAGAAAATCTAACATTCATTCCAACCTTATTTGGAAGTTCATCTTTGTGCGTGGTGGAACAATTAAAATCATAACCGCACATTCAACATTTTAGATGAAAATTATATGGTTCCTGATCCTGAACCAATTTCAATGGGAAAACCTTGTTGGTTTGATGCATGCATGTGTTGCTACATGTTAAATAAAATTATCTCATACCAAATCTTATTTGAGAGTTTTGTTCTCATAACCATGATTTAGCTATAATTGGAGGCATACAATTTCTGCTAAATCAACCAGCATTATTAATATAATTTCATAGTTTGAAACTTTGCTCTCAATTTTAACAATTCGAGCAAACAACCTTACGAAAATCAATTGTAAGTTGACAACAAAAAAACATGTGACCATCGCATAGATGCATCGATCATATAGTTGCAAATGACCCACATGGCAGGTGAACGGGCCCATATTCACCCTTTTATATGTTCCAAAAATTTTAGGGAATTACAATCCCAACCTTAGCTGGTACAATGATCATTTTATCAAGAGAACAAGCAACACGAGAATTCTTGAAGAATCTTTATATTTTTATCATATAAATCACCTGAATTCTCATTACGTTTGCATCACATTTAATCGGAATGGTCAACCGGTCATGCCAACTGATCTTTATTTTAGTATACTTATAATTTACTTTTACATGTGATTTAATCAGCATGTACATGTTTGTATGAACAAACAAGAGGAAAAGTGGGGTAATCTTTTACATAAATATATATAACCCTCTTTGGCTGTAGTGATTATAGTCTCAATATTTATTTTCCATTCATCCGAAACTTAAAAAGTTTCTTTTGAGACTTACTACAATCCCAATATTATTCCTCTGATAATAGCTTAACTCGTTAGAGCTTGCAATTAATTTTGTGTACTATCACATATTCCATGACACTATCCATATGGTGAACATCTCCTCAAGGAGAAATTATATCATTATTGTCATGGTTAAAATTATTACGAGCAAGACATGTTTCTTGCTTTCCTTTTGTTATACCATAGGTACACAACCAATGACAAATTTGTATTGTCACATAATGTATTTGATCATGACCACAACCTTTATAGGCAAGACTTATTTCTTTCTTTTTGCCCTTTCGGTAGTTCATAACAAACATACCATAATATTCATGACATACAAACGTACACAACCATTGACCATTCATGTCAAATAAAATTTATTTATTTCTTTCAAACCTTCCGTAGAGATGAGATGTGGCATATATAATTTTTTTGTCAAACCTTCCATATAGATGAGTTGTGGCATATATCCAATCCATAATTTTTTATCACATATGGACCAATTCTCTTATAGAATGGTCGAGCATTCACGATACTCATCACAAGTCACATTCTCTTCAAGGAATGGACATAAATTTGCATTATAAGCACATTGTCATGGCTTTAAAATTGATCATATTTCCATGACACACCTCAACATCACTTTGAAAGATCAAGTGTACCATCAGTTTATCTTTTTGTCTTTTGATGGAGGATTTATAAACTTGTCAAATTATTGGGTCGACAACATTCACAAGTCCAATGTCCTTTCATACCATTTTGATAATGAAAACTGCCTTCACATTTCGAAGGACTATTTGGAGAACCCATAGTGTTCTTCCTTTTATAATTATCACAATGATGACTATTATAATTTCGTCCCTTCATGCCCTTTTTTCATATCGTTAATCATTTGTCATCATTCAGACTAATTATTTACTGTTACCACATTCATACGATAGAATGGATGAAGTCAGCATCGTATTTCAAAGTTATCATATGTTGCTACCACATTCTTTTCAAGGAATGGAGCAAGTTCAATATGACGAATTTCAAGGCTTTTCATCAAAACCTTAGTCATCATTATTTCATCACTATGGTGCATTGACTCAAGCTCAATGTCTTATCCATACAAGGCGTGTTAGGCCAAATTCTAAGGGACTTGAACTCAATCCTTATCATCATGGTGCATCAGAACTCAGATTGATGTCTTATCCTCTTGGTGCGATAGAACTTGAATCTACCATCTTACCGTTAATTTTTTTTTATTATGTCATCCAGACTTTAACCAGATGTCTACCCTTTTGGTGCGATGGGCTTGACTCCATCGTCTTACCCTTAACCAACAGTATAATAGACCGAAGTACAACATGACTACCCTTTGAGTCTTTCAAAATAATCAAAATAATATTCAAACTCATGCTATTAAAATTTTATGTCTTCTTACATTTAAGAAGTTTTATATAGCATGTCATATTCAACCAATTGTTGTATATTGTTGATTGAATACTATTGTATTCTAAATCATAAAAATATTTTAGAAAATACATATCTGATTTTATGCATACATACCTTGATTCTCATAACGAGATCAACCAAAACATGAGTTAAAGAAAAACTAAAACTCAATCTCAATTGGCTAGAGACTCGTGCTGATAACGTGTTATAAAATCAAGCTCATAAGACTAAAATCATAAAGAGAAGAAGACAAGAAGTATAAGATAGAAAACTTTTCTTCTTATTCAAGTGTATTCATCTGTATATCATACAATAGTGAATGAACAACCTATTTATAGAGTGAGAAATCACTTCAAAAGTCACTATATTAAGTATCATAATAAATAGATACATTCTTATCCAAAAAGGTTCATGAAACCTAATGAATATTAATGGTTGTTCATGTACTAACTTTATGAACTATCCACCCATTCAATGGATTTATAACATATATGTCATGTCACGACCCAAAACCGAGCCGCGACTGGCACCCACACTTACCCTCCTATGTGAGCGAACCAACCAATCTAAACCTTAACATTTCAATTTAATATCAACAGAAAGTAATGCGGAAGACTTAAACTCATTAATAAAAA
>NC_028643.1:64151430-64234105 GCF_001406875.1 Solanum pennellii | reverse complement strand
TCGCCAAGTTCAGAGAGTCGATTTCAGTACCCAAATTTCAGAAGTCTAAGTCTTTTGGAACGAGACCCCCTCGACGGCCCGTCGTGCCCATGACGGTCCGTCGTGGGTTCCGTCGACTCACACAGTTTTTCCAGAAATAAAATCTGCTGCTCAAAACGACTAAACAGGTCGTTACATGTCATTGTTCAATGGGTTAAACAAAAAGTACACAAAATTAGTTATTCAACCAAGTCGCCCTTACTAGCTCATCAGTTCTCATAGATAGTTGTGCTCGTCTTGATTCATATTACTTGATTTAGGTTAACTTTGCATAAATTTTATGCATATATAAAAAAATATGTTAGAATATATTTTATTGAATTAATAATATTTGAAACTCTAAATTTAACTATTATTATTTATTTAATTTTTTAATACTAATAAGGATAAAAATAAAAAAAATATATGATAAAAAATGAAAAAAAATTGCATATTGGTTAACTTAATGAATTTACAAGACGTGGACAACCATCTTGTCTCTATCTTTTAAGCTACGAATTTGGCCAAAGAGATAGTTTTTACATGGTATGAAAGCTTTTCAAATTACTGAGGTGATTGTTCTTATAGTCTTACTTGTGATTTTGATTTTCAAGGTGAAATTGGTGAAGAACATAATAGGTTATTGATTGGTTGGCTACCCTCTGAACTATTACACCAAAAACTATTCTTATAAAGTGAATTATCAAAATGAGAAATTTTCACACTATAACTATAATAAAAATAACTTTTAGCGACAATAAATATTGACATTAATAAAAAGTGCTATAAAGTCTTTATCGACATTAATAGTTAAGTGTCATTAGAACTAATATCGCCAAAGACTTTAAGAACATATTAATAGTTAAGTGTAATTAAAACTAATTACTGCTAAAAATATATATTTAACAATAATTAAGATTAAATTATCGTTGATAATCATTTTTTATGTAGTATATTAATATATGATTTCTAGTTAATCTTTTCCCCTAATTTTTGTGATGGTCTTTACCTTCTACCTAGTAGAGGCAAATTCAAAACTATCCAATCCTTCAATATTGCTCAAACTTAGTAGACTCTCATGTGTTGTAGTGGCATCAAAGATTGGGGCACACTTCATTCAGTGTCCTACCACATGTCTTTCCTTTTCCTTCTAAACAATGCTCAGTAGAAGTACATAATGCATTGTATGTCTTTTGGCTAAACAACATAGATTATACATCATAGTACTTTTGTGTCATCTTATATCTTAGCATATAACAATTCTCTCTCTATATATTGATGACAAAATATCTCAAAAATATGATAATTTCTAACATAGTATCAGAATATGACTCATCTTACTGAATATCAGTTGGGCCTTTAAATTTAAAAATTATCCATTTATAAAAGTTCAGTATTAAGTGTATTATGAGGTGTTAAAGAATAAAAATAATCTAATTCTGATGATTAATGAGATGAATAGTCTCGTTATAAGATTTAAGCTATGTTGTTCGGACTCTTCAAAATATAACGAGTGTGTGTCAAATTTGCCAAAAGTAATGTATTTTTAAAGAATCCAAGACTCGTGCGAAATCAAAAGTAAAGAGTCCGCACAACTAAGAATTTAAGCAATCCTTATTATCTCTTTGAACTAGTTATATGGATGTGACTTCAATCCAAAACCTAATTTTATAAAATATACATAAACTTCTTTTGATTCTCTAAATTAGACAAGAAAAACCAAATGTAGTTTTTCTATTTTGTCTTTACCTTGTTTCTCTGTTTCACTTCCTTTGATGTTATGCAGAAAAAGAATGATTATCTGATTCATTTACTTTGTGAGTGTAGTTATTCCAATAGTGTAGGAAATTCAAACCTAGCTTATTGTTCAAGTTTGATCATCATACATTCAAATAGAAAGGTATGCATAAATGTGTATTTTAATTTTATGTTTTTTATATTTTTATTTTTTAATTTTGGATATGCGTAAATAGACAGTTTAACTTATATAAAATTGAATATAGAGACACATACATCTTATGTGATATCCTACATGATAGATTGAGTCCTACATAAAGTCCTCTGTGTACTATGTCATGTAGGATTCATTCGTCTAATTGTTTAACTTTATACGAACTTAAACATCTATTTGTGTATATACAATTGAAAGATATAAATATAAAATGAAGCAAAATTAATATACCCATTTATATATTATACCATATAGAAATAACGAATATAAAAATGTGTAATTTTTTAATACAGATCAAAATATGAAAGAATATATGTGGACCAGAAGAAGTACCTTAACTTAGCTTCTGGACAGTCATGTTTTAATTTCTTTTTAATATGTTTGGGCGGGGAAGGTCTAGGTAGAGAAAAAGGTTAGAATGGAAGAACTTGGTCAAAAATGAACTATTCCTTTAGGGGTTGTTTGGTTATTAATCAATATATATATATAAATCTGAATTCAAAATCGCTGATGTGGCATGCCTCTAAGGGCTAGAAAAATATTCATTTTCTTTTTTTTATATATATTTTTTAAATCATTTTTTAAATTTTAAAATATAAAAAGAGTCTCTTAAATATTGAAGCTAATCACAATTAAAGTCATTGAATTATAATTACTCCAATGGATGTTATTTATCTTTTCATATTCATATGTTACTAATTATTATTTATCTTTTCATATTCATATGTTACTAATTATTATACTAACTATAAATACTAAAGCAAATATCTAACACTACATAACATTTTGTCCTTTTTCATTCATAATTTCCTTTCAATTCTTCTTCTTTTTATTTCAAACTCTTTTTGCAAGAAGTCTTTTTCTTTCTTTTTTTCTTTTTTTTTAATTATTTTATTTTAGCATTGTCAGTGTTGTCCATATTTTATTATCTTAGTATGTAATTTTCATGCTTGATTTTTTTATTTTATCTTATTTTCATCTTAATATATTAAATAAATTAAATAAATGCCCTCTATTAATCATTTTCGTTTAAATTCTTACATTAATTCCTTTATTATTTTGTATATGTACGTTACAATATACCCAACTGGATAACGATACGTAAAACTCATTTTATGTGTTGCAAATATTCAATTCTGTTCCTAAATTTCATCTATTAATTTAGTTATTATTATATTTTACATGTATGAATGTCATATTTAATCTATCCATATTTAGGATATTCTCTACCATTATTATTAATCTCTTCCCCTAATTTTTTTTCACTTTTTTGTATTACTTATATTTCTATAAGGAAATGTAGAAATGATCAATGCAGTAGTTATGAAATTTAAAAGGTAAGTTTGGTTGTAATTTAATAAATACAAAAATGTGAAAAGTCATTATTTTTAATGGCATTTAACATATGAGTTATTATGTATTGTAGTTATATCATATTTGCACATATAAATATAAGAAACATTGCAAATGATTGAGAAGCTTAGTCAATGTTGGGTGCTGGTGATATTTTACTGTTTATTTTAAAGGTGAGATTATCTATTTTCTTTTATATAAATTGATGATAAGAATATTTATCTTTTTCTATTTATGCATTTTTCAGAAAAAATTTATCAAAAGACATGAGTGTTTATGAATTGTTAACCTTGAATTATGATATTATATTTTTGAGGAGTTGCTTGGAGGCTCAAATTTATTTTCTTTTATATATATTGATGGTACGAATATCTATCTTCTTTTATTTATTCAATTTTCAAAAGGAATTTATTAAAAAATATGAGTTTTTATGAAATTTGAGCCCTGAATTATGATTTTATAATTTGCAGGAGAAAGTCTTATATGGAGTCTCAACCTAAAAAGGTTGTTAAAAAATTCACACATATCAAAAGAAGTGAGAATATCTATTTTCTTTTCTATATACATTTTTCAAAAGTAATATATTAAAATGTGAACTATAAACTATAATTTTATATTTTGTTGGAAGAAGTGTTATTTAGAGTCTCAACCTAAGAGACACATTTGAAAATCAATAACAAAACGAGGTTGCTTAAAATTCACACATACCAAAAGAAGTGAAAATATTTTTTTATATATACATTTTTGTAAAAATAGCATATTAAAAGACATAATCATCTATAAAATATGAACTGTAAGTATAATATTATATTTTTTTGTAGGAACAAATTTAAATTCAAGTTCAAGAAATTGTTTTAGAAGCCAATAAATAAAAAAAATGTTGCTCAAAAATTCATACAGAAAAAGAGATTGATCGTTATTTATATTATGAATTGTTAATTCTTTATCCTTGTAGTTGCTAGAGAAAAGGAAAGTAAAACGAGAACAAGACACCAAAGAGAGTTTGCTTCACTACATTTTTTTAATATAAATTTCTTAAGACACAATAATTATGACCATAAATCAGAAAACTTTATAGGCAATTGTCCACTTTTATTGTACAATTTAAAAAAAAATAATTGTTATTTTAAAAAATGAAAAATAATTTATGAAAATTGGGATTGTGTAATGCAAATTACTTTGACTTTTTGCCAATGATTTGGATTGAAAATCTTTTTTATTACTTCTCAAAATTTTAAAAATTATGAGTTAAATTTTAAACTTTCATAGTCAAATTGAGTTTTGCATAGTTGAAATTCAAAATAAATAAATAAAAATAATGATTAAATACCTTCTTTTAGGTACTTATGATTGGATGGACACGACATATTTAAATTTGTAGAGGAATGAAAAAATATAGATTGTTTAGTTTTTTAAATTATTTTTACCATACGATATATATTGATTATTTTTTTAATAAAAGTTATTATTCATTGTTTTTCTTTATTTTTTTTAATTTTAAGTCGTGAAAATTTAAAATGGTAGAATCATAAAATGAAGGTCAAATGATCAATTGGGTTTTCACAGTTCAAAACTATTTCTTTTTATGTTTCTACGTTTTTTATTTTTTTATTTTCAAGTTTAAATAACTAATTTAAATAGGTTGTTGCATTTACATTGAAATGTTTTTCATCAATGCTTCCATATAAATGAAAGGAAAAAATATGTATAGATAAACAAGTATATAACTTCTTGAATCAAATTTTCTTTTACTTACAAAAATAAGGAGCATAAGTTTAGCGATATAAAAAATATTATTAGAAGATAAAAACTCTTACTTAAGATTATAAAAGATATAAAGCTTAAACACTAATAATATATTTCATTAAAACTTGAAATCTGATTTAATCGTTAAGATGTCACTATAGAAAATATATAAAATATTTTAAGTACTCAACTATTCAAAAAAGTTAGTTAGTGAATTTAACGAGTTATTATGACCACGCGAAGCGCGGCTGAATTCACTAGTTTTGTAATAAATATGGATATGAGTGTGCTGATGTGGCAGTTCTCATAGGCCAGCATTAGTATTTATATATTTTATATTTTTTTAAAAAAAATATTTTTTCTCGTATTTTTCTCTTGATATATTAATTAAATTAAATACATACCCTCTATTGATCATTTCTCTTTAAATTTCTCCATTAAATCCTTTATTAGGTATATGTTACGTTACAGTGTACCCCTCTAAATATTTAAACCTTTCTATATTCCTTCTTAAAAGTATTACTAAATTATAATTAAGACACTAATTACCAATATAAGTTACAATTGTACGTATTAATTACTTCATTACTCTTTTAATTTATATTATTCAATAGTTAAAAGTTTATTAATTGCTATAAATACTAGAACCATGTCATCTTCACCAATGCAAAAAAAAATTTATTTTATTTTTCCTTTCTACATTATATTTATACTAAAGTACATTTGTTACTAACTTCTACGTGAAAGATAAGATGAGCATATAACAATTTTAGGAATTCAAATTTAATGATAAAAGTATCTAATTTGTGTTACCAAGGTACATCATTTTGATTATGTCTAATTTTATAATATATAGAATATTTGTGACTAACTTCTATTGTAACACTTAACAGTGTAGAAGAGAAGACGGGTATATGACAATTTTGGGAATTCAAATTCACATCTTGATGAGTGCAATATTTCAGTCATGTTACTCTTTTCATGATGTCTTTTATTTATAATATTTTTTTTTGTTATGTTGTTTTTTTCCTCATTATTGTTGATTTTATACTTATTATTCTGTGCATAATTTTGTTTTATTTTTTATAAATAATCTTTATTATTTATAATGAAAGACAAGATGAACATATGACAATAGTTAAGGATTTAAGTTTAAGTTTGATAAACTCACCAGGAAAAGGAACCCCTACGTTACTGTTTATGCCCATTAATCTTCAATGGTGTAGTGAATGTTGGGAGTGTGTACAAAATGAATATTAGAGCCTAGGATAATTTTCTTTGGTATTCCTACAAAAGATTATTTTATTTATTCTAATTTTGTTTGGTACTCCAACAAGGACTCTTTGATTTATTTGTCTAATTATAATTTATTCTTTACACTAAATAATATTATTGAAATTTCAGATAAATTATTTTAACTTTGAAGATTTAAACCGTGTTGTTCATTATCCTTCAAGTTTTTTTATTGTTTCAACATTGTATATATTTTATTGTGAATAATGAAATCAATCTTGAGGATAAGAAAATTCCACAATTTTTATTTTGTATTACTTTAGAATAATTTAGAAATAGTAACTAAAATATAGGTAAGTTTAAAGTTGTATTTTGTTTAATACATATATATAGTTTGAGTTTAATTTATTTAAATATTTTATATTCTTTATGTAATTGAGATTATGTATTTTTTAATCTATTCATTTTATAGTAATAAGCAATATATTATAATAGTAGTAAAATTAGTCAAGATAGAAAATGATTTACAAACATTTCATAATCTAAGATTAGTGAAAGATGGGGAAGAAGGTTCATTACTAAAGGAAAGAATAATAACTTTTGAAGGAAAAAAAATAGATATTAGAAAAAATACTTTTTTTTGTAAAAAAATATTTATTAAATATATTTACATTAAGCTTATTATATTAATAAATTATATTTAAATTTCATAAAGAATTCAAACTTAATACTTTAGATTTACTTTTCTTATTAAAATAAAGAGAATAAATTTAGGACCTTTTTTTCATAATATCTAAAAATTTTAAGCAATTTAAAATTGCAAAAGGTATAATTAAGCATTAATAAATAAACTTAATTAAGACTTAAAATTTGATATATTTAGATTAAAGACTATAAAGAATGTTTAAAAATATATTTAGTACTCAACTATTCAAAAATTAGTTATTTAGCGATTTAACGAATTTTATCGCGCGAAGCGCGGCTAAGTTCACTAATTATTTTATAATTAGTGATTAATGATATTGGATTGGGATGTGCACTGATTAGTTTGATTTAAAGTATTATCAATTTGGGTTTATTTATTTTTATTTTAAAATATGTTAAATTAATAAAATACCTTTTTATCGATTTTTAGTTTATTAATTTTAGTTTTTAATATTTTTATTTTGATTTAATCAATAAAAAATACTTATAAAATAAATATATGATTTCTCAAACAATTTGACACGATAAAACAATAGTGTAACTATTCAAAACACTCACAAAATAGAAACAATTATAATTATCATGAAAAAAAACTATACAAATGCAACGCAAAGATAAATCAAGAGGAATTCTGTCCTCAATTTACATTTTGAGGTTTTGTATAATGTGAAGTTGTGTACTAAGTTACAGTGAAGTGTAAATTGATGGCTAAAAGCCAATAACAATAACTAATAACGTACAGAGATTGATATATATANTTATGGACATTTCTTAATTACTGGGATAAGTTATCCATGTATCAGAATTAGTTATATGAGCTAAACTAATTAAAATGATAAAAATAGTTTCTCAAACTAGGATTGCGCATCGGTTGGTTGGATTAATTTTGAAGCTTATTGATTTGACTTTATTGGTCAATAGTTTGTAAACACTCTAAAACATTAACATATTGACGTATCGGTTATTGATTATTATCTATTCGGTTATCAATTCAAACCTTAAGATTTGATGAAAAAAATCATTGAAAATCACTTAAAAACAAAGTAACAAACCAAATAAATTTTACGTATGAGTTTGTAGACTGCATCTTGTTGAAACAGACTGTTTTACGTTGCAGGACGTATAACAATTAGTTTGAGACAACAAAAAAATAATAGTAAAAAACAAAACTCTAAAAAGATATTTGAATTAGCTTAATAATTAGTTAAAATTACTTTTAAATCAGTTTTTTTACTTCTGAAAGTATTTGACAAATATAAAACTAACTTAAAATAATAAAAAAAAAGATCTTAAAATAAGTTAGGAAGTATTTGATAAAGTTAAAAATGACTTTAAATTTTTTTTAAAATAACATAAAATAAATTAAAAATTAAAAATAATCCTCCTCCTAAGAAACTATAACCCGATAATATAAAAATCAGAATCATTATCAAAACTGCTATATCAATCATTTATCACCAATAAACCATTAACTTTTTACTTTCAATTGAAATTATCAAATTTCAATTTGTTTTTGAACCACCGTACCTCAAAACCAAAATGAAATGAACAAGTTCCTTTTTTCTTTTCATGTTACTCCACTGCTTAGCATGATAGGTTTAGTTTGTTTTTTAGCCTGTATTAACTACTGTGCAAACGTCAGATGTAAAGACATGCCTGAGTGGATTCAGAAAAAAAGCAGATGAATTGAAGGCTGCTGCTTCTGAATTTGAGTTGTTACTTCCTTCAATGCAACACTAATTTCTTACAACAAGTTTGTTAATGCCATACATCTCCTTCAATGCCACAAAGTTAGCACCCATTTCACTAAAAAATTAGTTTTAATTTGGCATATTTATTAAAAGAATATTGATTGAATTGTATTTTTTTTTAATTTTAAGAAGAAAATATTTATTCATACAGATGAGTTTATCATTTATTTTCAACCAAACAATCTCAAAGCATATAATAGAAAATATTTGATAAGTAATAATTTGGTCATAAAGGTTTTAGTAGGGTGCACTTTAGCTTGAACGAGACCTAATATAGTGCGAATTTGAAATAATCAAATTATAATATATATATCAAACACGAAAAAAATATAATTTAGCAAATAATTTATTTTTATCGATATTGCCTTGCTCGCTTAATCCCAATTCCCAACTTTCGTAAAATATCTTTCATATAACCAAAAAACCAAGTCAATTTCATTTAGTTATGTTGCGTGTGAAATTCTGAATCTAAATATTTCACGTATTTTGCTGTGGCGTAGATATGATTGTGATTTCCATAATAACTCTTTAGTTGATGTATTAGACTATCTCTATTTTAACATCAAATTCTATTAAATTTTTATTTAGTGTAAAATTTAGTGTTTTAGAGCTTCAATCTAATATCAAAGTTTGCATCATTTTAGAGTGTTGCTGTAACACTATTCATTACATCGATTCACTTTATTGAATATTTTAATATTATTTCATTGAACAAATTTTTAATTAAACATTATATTAATTATATGTTTTAATTAAATCTCTTATATATTTAATTATTTTTTCTATAAAATTTTTATAATACTAATTTTAGATATAAAAATTAGTTTTTTTTTATAAATTAATTTTTCTATATATGATTTAAAAAAAAATAAATTTATGTTAACTCTACTTAAATTATAATTAGATATAATTATAATTGGCCTTCACGAAAATTGATAAGAATTATATATAATAAATGTTTTAGAAAGAATTTATTTTATAAATAAAAAATATAAATAAATAAATAATAATATAATAATGAAGATAGAGGAAAAATTATTTTTTATTAGAGATGTCATTTGTAATATTTGTATTATTATTAGTCTTTTTTTTTTTGGTTTATCTTAATTTTAATTTTTTTTCTCAATCTATATTTTTACCTTTTTAAGAAAAGTAAATAAATTATTTTGTTATTTTTTTATTTACTATTTTTATTTCTCCTTTCTATTTTTTCATATTATCCTTTATTAGAGATATCACTCGATAACAGTACTATTATTTCTTTTTTATTAGTTTATTTTTTCTTCTTTTTTAACTTCTTTTTATATTTTTACCTTTTTAAGAAAATAAAATAAATTATTTTTGTTTATTACTTTTGTTTTTTTCTCATTTATTATTTTTTTCTCATTTACTATTTTTATTCTTTTTCCAGTTGAGACATGTATTGTAAGATACATCAATGTAGGTGTGTGTGTTTGTAATTAATTTTTATTTATGGGCATTTGCTTAATTTCTTCATTATATAATTTATACAAAAAATATTCAAATCCCTATCCAAAGTTATTTGGGGAATGGAAGCGAAATACTTATTATTTTAGAGTAACCTTGAAAAACGAATGAAAAAATGTAGAGATACTTTCCCGTCCTCTTTTAATTTTCATGAGTTTTTTTTTAGTTAAATTGTAAGAATTTTGACTAATATTTTATAATGTATTTTTTATCATTTGATTATAAAAAATTGCAATGTATTGTACTTTTCGTATAATTTTTGGATATCTATTTGTTTAAAATTCAATTTATGTAATCTAATTTAACTTTGAAAATGATAACAAATTGACTTTCAAAAAACCAACATGACAGATAAAAGTAGAGGGATGTATTACAAATTTAGCCACTTCTCTAGGGAGAAGTTTGTCTCCCCCAAGCTTACACCCTGAACGTGACCGGTCTCGAGAATTATTGTTGATCCCCAAGCGAACCCTTCATCTGGTTTATTATAGACATGAGACTTAATATTATATGCGGAAACCTTAAGTAGATGGACATTTAAATCATTTAAATTAAAGCTTTGAAACATTGTCATGAAATACTGAACATGAATAATTCCAGTGAAATCATCGGGAGGAAAAAAATTAACTCTGCCTATTTATAAAACCTCTATTATTATGGAAAGATGTGGGAACAAGACACACAACACCTCAATACAACTAAATAGAATATAAAAGTGAGTCCTCTGAAAGAAAGAAGGTCTAACTAAAAACTATGAAGAAGTGTGAAGTGACCTCAACAGAGCACCTGTTGATGATCTCAAACACATGTATCTGCATCATAAGAAAAGATGTAGGATGAATGACATGAGTACATTGAATGAACAAGTATGTAATATGGTTGAATAAATAAATGAGTGTATTGAAGGATTGAAAGCAACTCAACTGAATCAATACATGAACGTGAAATGAAAACCGTTTAAGCTTTACAATAATATATGCAATAAAGCAATATGAAAATAATATACTTTACTTTATGGAAAGTTTCTCTAACCGACAACTATTACTATGAACCTAGCAATGATACAAAGTTTCACCACGTTGTAAGGATCATCCTATACTTTGTTGGGGTATTGATCATCCTGTAATTATAAGTCCATCTAATAGGCCTTCTCAGAGGCAATGAGGAGTCGCATGAAGAATCAGTGCTATTCTATTATACGCTAGTTATATAGTTTATTGAGACTTTTGAGTTATAAAAGACTCTGCCCCAATTCTATGCTCGATATTACTCCCAAAATAATCAATATCAATTATGCTCAATCAACCTTTACAAATAATGAGACAATTACTTTACTTTACTTTTCACTTTGCTCAATCAACCTTTACAAAGAAAAATACTATTACTTACTAAAGTACTTTTCAAAAACATCAATCACACTCTTTATTTTTCCCCACCTGTCAAATAGTACACATAAAACCATTTGAATCTTTCTTAAAAAACTCTGTTCAAAAACGTATATTTATGGACTTATCTTTTAGTTCCAAGATCGATATATAAAAATTGAAAAATCTTATACTCTTATTTAAATATTGTTCTCTTTCAACATAAAATGATACATTTAGAACCCTTGAAGTTCCCCTAAACCCTTTTTCAAAATAATGCTTTTAAACCTTTGACTTAAACTCACTTTAGTTTTGAATGTGCACTAAGACAAGTTATTAGGTTATACAGGAACTTTCAAATGTAAATTGAGCCTATAAAAGCTAATATAAGAAAGGAAAACACGACTACAACTTAAAGGGATCAAGCATCTAATGAAACAAGGAAAAATATCGACCCGGCGACTATTGATGCGCTGCTGGCATAGGGAGCTAGACCCTAAACTTGAGAAGTCAGGCCTGGGCGCTCTGTTGGCGCAGTGTGCCAGGCCCTGAACTACTGAAGGTCAGTTTTGGTGCCTTTTTGGCATCCTCGACGAACTCAAGTTAAATTAGGACTCATAAGTAGTTTGGAATTAGGAAATTGTTCCTAAGCTCTACTTATCTTTCGAACCCAAATCAATATATGAGAAACTTTCATGCAATTTCTTTTGAAAACATAACTTTACCAAATCAACAAGATTCATGTGATACTAAGCATGAACAACATTATAAGATTATCAAAAACAAATGAAATAAAAACCCCAAATGTTAAAGAACCGGAGTCAATATCAAAAACTATGAATGAATCCTTTAGATGTGACGATTTCTGTCTGAATCAAGATGTAGGATGTGAGGACGAACTAGTCCAACACTATGAATGACCTTACATACATAGAAGAAAGAACTTACTGACAAAATCGTCAAAACTCGAAGAATGATTGAAATACTAGCTTCTCTCCTCTTGGAACCTTGCTCTATAATGACTTGAAGGGCTTATGAATGTAAAAGAACCGATTAACACTTTCTAAGACCTAAATTAGTCACGTAATTCATTTAGGTTTTTATTATAGGTAAAAAGATAAAATGATCCTTTTTAATGTTTTCCAGTCGGCTAATTCGTTACTGCACTGTATCAGGTTACTAAATTGGTCGTAACTTCTTACTCTGAACTCGAAATAAGGTAAACTCGGTGGCGTTGGAAAGAGGACTAAAAGACTTTAATTTGGTTGGTCATGAGACACCTCATTCTTTATGTAATGAAATATATGATCGAAGTTGACCTAAGTAGAATCTTAGGTCAAAATTTAATCGGTAAGGAAGCTTTCAACTCAACGTTGTGCTAAGGGATTCTACTGACCTTAATTAATATCCCATACTAATGAATTGACCTTGAAATATAAGTATAATTAAGAATTACTCGATATGACCTTATATGCAATTCAAACATAGTATAAATCTTAACTTAGAAATTTTCGAGATGCCACAAAATTGATGGTGAAAATTCCCAAAATTGTTGCACAAGAATAGCGCATCTCTAATCTTGGAATTATTAAGCATGTAGCATACATAATCAATTTTCCATGCATGTTTTGTTCAAATAACACAAGGAGGATCCCTTTCGACCTTGCACACATGTTAAGAATTTGATGACCAAGTGGCTTATTCTTCAAGGAGAGTTCCTAAAGAAACAAAGTGGATGTGAAGAATTCCTGCCTATCTTGCAACGAAATTAGTGAGTGGGCTACTTTCTAGTCTAGTCATGTTTCCCACTTCTTGGCATTGCAAGAAGCTTTCAACACCCACTCCCATATAGATTGCATCTAGCCTTGCTAACACCAACTGACAAGTGCCATTGAGCCTGTGTGATCCGGACTAGTCACACATGGAGCTACAATATGTGTCATCATTTCTATCCAATAACTTTAGTTTAACTCATGTGTATTTATAAGTTATAATTTTTTTCATTCTCATATATTATTTGATGTCTACATTAGAGCCCTGCTTAAATTTGAATCAATCATTACAAGTCTCATTCTGAATGTGACACTTTTGTTAAATGTGCTTAAATTTCTTGCCAATTTTACTCCATACTTTGTTTTTTTACTTTCATTTTAAAGTATATATGGGGTTAGGATGAATGTCATAGTGTTGAAGCAAGTAATAATCTTGCAGGAGTGGGGGCTAAATGTCATGTCTTGGAGCACAGGGAGGCGGGGTTCATGGGTCCGGACGAACCCACTAGCTTTTTCGGCAAACCTTATATATATGTATTGAAAAACTTTTAAATAAAATTGATTTAGAACCCCAAACTTCTAACCTTGGCTCCGCCTATGTACGGAGGAGTAATTAATTAACAAGTTTAAGTGGCAATTTAATTTTATCATACACCTTAATCAACTTACGTTTAGTTTTTAATGACCTTTTTCTTTTAACCCATGGTTAACATATCTTGGTTGGAATTATCACATTGCCTTTCCAAGCGTGGCATCATATGGTCAATAGTTTAATCAAGGTGAAGTATTACCTTAGTGCTGAAGAAGACAATTCAAGACAGCCTACCATGATTTTATTTTAACTACAGTTGATAGTGATAGATCACAAGTACATGCAATAGGAAATAAGCATCCAACATTTTGATCTCAAATATTTATAAAAAATTCATTATCTTAAATATGGCCAGAATTATGAGACAAAAAAATTTAATTGCAATTTGTAGCTTTTAATTTACATTTAGAAGTACAAATTTAAACTTTTTAGCTATTTAAATCTATTTTCTAGGATCAAGTGCAACTTCAAATGTTGAGTTTACAAAGAATCAATCAATAGTTTTTTTTTTTTTTTGCTTAGTGCCCCTAATTGGCCAACTAAACTCGAAGACATGGTGCATATTGTTTACTCAGAGGAGGCCTATTCATAATTTCGGTAAGATGAATGACTATTAAAAAAAATGTTTCTTAAGTATAAATTTGATCGACTTGATTTTTAAGTTTTTAATATGAATCATTAAATTTTAAAAAAATATACGTCCAAAATATCTAATAATAACACTTTTAAATTTCCATATTCATATTTAATTTAATTATATAAAAAATTTACTGTGCTAAAATTTTTAGGAAATTTCAATGTATAACATTTTAAAAATTTCTAAAGATTAAAGGAAAAAAAAACAAAATTAAATTGAAACACAAAAGAAGTTACCGATAACCACTTAGAGAGGTGTTACTCAAACGGCAAGATAGATATAAGATTTAAATTTCTATCCTCACTTAGAGAGTATCATATGATATTTTGAATGTAGGTTCACATATCTATATTTTTAAAAGAAATATAATACCTCTATATATGATCTAGACAGTAGAGCATTAGTTTATATATATATATATATATATATATATATATATATATGTATATATATATATATATATATATATATATGGTCTTTCCTTTGAAATTTAAAAAATCGAAGTGGGCTAATTTTAGAGAAAATTACAAAAAATACATTATTATTGATGTTATTTTTGGAATTACGTTTTCTGCTATTTAATTATTCCATATATATGTATATGAGGACTCAATTATATGTATTTTTCATATATACAAGAGTAAAATTAAGTGTAATTTAATCAAGATACACTATCCAAAACACGATTCAATTGTATTTAGGATGTCTAAAGTGTGATTTATGTATCTAGGATACACTAACACTCTCACTCACTCCTCTATTCTCTTGCTTGTGTCTCTCTTGCCATTCTCCTTCTTTATACTTTACAATGTCTTCGAGTTTCATAATTTCATGTATTTGTATATCAATATCAATTTCCTTGAGTACATTTTTATAAAATAGAAAAACATGCATCAAATATTAATTTACTAGCATAACCAAAATTAATTTCATCTAATGTATTGGGTATTAATTTCATTAACTGTATTCAATATTAAATGTCTAGTGTATTTCATATCAGATACAATGTATCATGAACAAATTAACTTGGACAATGTATCTAGTGTACCCTTAAGGTTATTTTTAAAAATTATCATTTTACCCCTCTCGGTAGTTGCTCTGAGTATTGTTTGATCAATTTACAAAGTTGGTTTTGAAATTTGATTGTAAAGGTGTATTTTAAGAAGTTTTAGCGTTTTGAAGAGTTACGATTCTCTGAATGGAAATTCGCCAATTCCATTAGCTCCGAAACGTGACTTTCTAGTTAGAAGGACTATTCGCTTATGCCTTGAGGTATTCAAATGATCTTTGGACGAACTTTTGTATTTTGAAAGTTAAAAGCATAAGATAGTTGATCAAAGTCAATATTTGGTGATAGCAAACCCGGATGAAATTGCGATAGTTTCATTAGCTTCAAGACATGGTTTTTGGTCTTGATATGAAAGAATACTTGAAAACCTTAGCTTTCTCCTCTTGGATCCTTTCTATAAGACTTGGAAGTATTAATAGAATAAGAGGGTTGTTTAATACTTTTTAGAACCTTATTTAGGTGTAAAAATGTTGAGGTTTAAGCTTAGAATGATGAGAAAATACTGAATTACCCCTCTTAAAAAGTTGTGAAAATCTTCCACGGGCCATTGGTAGTTCGTGATTTGATCTAGGAACCGTAGATCCCAATCGTGGACTTCATATTGAAATTTTCAGGCTCAAAAGTTCATTTTACGGGCCCAAACTACAATCCATAGAAGTTTCTACGACCTGTAGATGGATCTGTAAGAATTTAACCCACAATTTTGACTCCACTACTTTTTCCGAGAGTAAACAATATGTGTTGTTGGTCACTGATTCAGAAAACTCTGTTGTGATAGTCTATGGTAAAACGATTATAATATTTTACTCCAAACTCAAAATGAGGCAAACTTGGTGCATAAGAAAGAGGACTTATAGAATTCTAATTTGATAGGTAATGATCCACCTAATTCATTATGTGCTGAGAGATATGATCATTCGAAGTTGATCTAAATAAAATCTTATATCAAACTCAATTAGTAAGAATGCTTTCAACTCAACTTTGTACTAGGTGGTTCTTGTGAACTTCATTTATGTCTAAATATATCACTATGCTAAAGAATTGAGCTTAGCAACTAAGAATAACTAAGAATAATTTAAGGATTATCTTATGTGACCTTATACACAAATAAAGAATGGTTCAGATATTTTCTTAGAAATTTTCCTGTTGTTACATTCTGTAGTCTTATTTGTCCAATGCCTAAGTGTACATATTACTCCTCGTAATAATTTTTACTCAAAATCCCTAAAATACGTCTTTACTACATCCAACGTGAAACTCACTCCATAAATATCTTTTAAAATATTTATTTTTGTAAATAAATTTAGGATATGTTCCTTTTATGTTTCGTAAAATAATTGAGCCTAAACAAATTGAGTGTAGTAAGATACAAAAAAAATAAATATAAAAGAGCAATATAAGTATATGTTAAACACACATCAAGAATTCAAACCTTCATCACATAGCTCAAAAGTCTCATACTTCATCATATTCTTATTACAAAACACTGAATAAATTATTAAGTAACAAAAACAACTAACAACATGTAAACGTCACTAGTTATTCACCTCCACATTACAAGATTCAATTGAGTACCAATAGTTTAAATCCTATAGTAATTAATTAATTCTAAGAGGACCACTTGAATTGCAATACTTGATTGCCTTGAATATTGAGATACAATCCATCATTCTTTGCATGCCATTCACATATATTATTTTCACATCTTTGAGAATCTCTATTATTATCAAAGAAAACAAATGTACCATGTACCCCTTTTAATGTTTGAGCAGTCAAAGCACATGAAGCAATTGCTTCTTGTTTTGGATCACCAAAATTCACTGGAAAAGAGCCTTTAGTTTCTTGTGAAACTGGCAAAGTTCCATCATCGAAACCCACAATTATACAATGAGCTCCTAAATTGGCAGTTAATTCATTGTTGATTAATACAGTAAATTGTATTCAATGAACCAAAGAACATGAATAAAATATGATCAAAACAAGAAAATTTATTGGCAAGTGAAGACTCCATTTTTCTTTGTTTTTTGCTACAAAATGTGGTCTAGATATGAGTGAAGTATTAGTCTTTATATAGTTCTATAATATGAAAATTTATGGGAACAAAGTCTAGATTATCATGCTAATATGTAATATAGTAATGTTTCCTTAAATTAATATTACCAGTCAAACTATATATTGTTCATGGAGAAGTGATAATGGATTGAATGTTATTTATGACCTCTTTCCTATTTTTAAGACCGAATTTATAAATAAATCCCTAAACTTGTTGGGTTTTTTCCCTCAGGTACTTCAACTACGTCATTTTCCTATTGAATCATTGAACCACCCACAATTTGTTCCTTTTAAATATCGTTAGTTGATTTTGATCGGCTTTTCTATTGTAAATGCCTTCGATTATGTTCGTATTGTAATTTTTTTTATTAAAGAATGAAGACAAATTGTGTTAGTATCATTTGTTTTCTAATGTGTTCAAATGACTTGAAATTAAACATAATTATTCTCGAACATTTTTACTATCAATTGGACTATTGAGTTCTTGAACAACATAGTATCTTCTATCAATACCCCTAAAAAGTTTGATTCCACATCAGCCAAGAGTGTGTTTAAAAGGAACAAATTACTGGTGGTTCAATGATTCAACAGGAAAATGACATACTTGAAGTACCTGAGAGAAAAAACCAAACAAGTTTAAGGATCTATTTATGTATTTGACCTATTTTTTATTTTTACTTTTTTAACTTGACAATCTCTTTAATTATAGTTATTCTCAACTGTTTAAGGAAAATGTTTCAAATTCTCATTATATGAGATGTATAAATGAAATTTCTTTTGTTCCATCAAAACTTAAGGAAAATTAACACTTTTAGTCTTCAATTAATGGATATATGCACTTTTGGTTCATTGATTGTGAATTTTTATAATTTAATGATTTATTAAGTATTAAGCTGCTTGGTCAATATGTCATATTAAATTTTAATGTTATTTTATATTTGGAGATCCGATATTATATAAATATAACTATGCTGCATTAAATTTCTAATTACAAAAAGATTTTCTTGCTCAACTATTATGGCAAAATGATGTTAGAGTAAATGTTAAAGATTCTCATCATTTCAACCTCCTCATGGTTCTTAATTACTTCGATCGATGTATATATCTTTTGTTATGTTGATTTCATTTATATAATATTTAGTCAAAGTCAAATGATATTTTTGTGACAAAAAAAATCTTATTTAGTGATTCATATGGTTATTCTCTAGAATTGTTGTACAAACTCAAACTTATTAAATTTAGCAAACAATTGATGATTCATAAGATTGAAAAGACAATCATCAAATGATCTACATGTTCATCCTTACCCAAGAATGGATCAAAATGTCATCTATGAAAAGAATGACAAACATATCAAAAAATTACTATTTGAACACTATGCTCAACAAATACATGAAGTTGTAGGACCATTTGTTAGTCCAGAAGACAAAATCCAAAACTTATAGTGACCATACCCAATTCTGAAGGACATATTCAAAAGGTTACATTCTCTAACTCTAAAAAGATAAAATTGATTTCCCTTGGGGGGGGGGGGTTGGACTTTGGGGAAATCCTCGAGAAACAATTCTAGAGATTCATTTACCAATGAAACTTTATAAGGATTTAAGTTTCAAAAATGGTATACCTAACCCAAATAGATGATAGATACAACCCTCATAAATTATCTTTCTGGCCTTAAGGCCCGAGATAAACTAATCTATAGGCTTATTCCTCGTTCCTTTTCGTGTGAATTTACCAGCGGCGAATTTCAAACTTGTGAGGTGATACGTTCAAATTTACTTCTCGAAAAGAAGTAAAAGTGGTCGCATCAAGTAAAGAACCCAACTAGTGAGGTAGGGATCGTTCCCACGAGGAAAATAGCTCAGACTTAAATTTATTCTATTATTACTTCTATTTAGTCAATTATTTCCCTAAAACAAATAACTAAAGGGGGTTTTGATTAATAAAAGCAATTAGATAAATTAAAGTAAACAAGTGACAGGTTCAAGTATTGGAGTTTAATCAAGTAATGAGAGTAACTAGGGCGTAAGTGTTCCCCACAGGTCCCAACTCGGTAATTCTAGCTATAACAATCCTTTCCTAGTATCTGGCATGTAAAGTGATAAGTTAGGTATCTCTAAATCCTTTGTCCGGCATCTAGAGAATTTCACTCCGCGCCTTGGTCCGACTACATGTGTTGCGTTACTAAACCTTATCTTTACCTCATATTAAGCATCATATTCGATATTTGACTAAGTTGTTACTTCATACCAACCGACACTAGCCTATTAGATAGTATATACTAAATCTATGTTGATAATTCTTTTCCTATTATCTACCTACTTGGTCCGGTAAGTAGCAATAAGGCAAGTTCTAACGTTGGGCATCCATTAAAAAGACTTTTAAGCGAAAGAATTAGCAATACATGCAAGATTCTAGAATTGTTATTTTAGCTAGATTTTACCTTATTATTTACCCATGGTTCCCACAACCCTAGTTATGGAGTTTAGTTACCCATGCTAATAATCACACAATTCATATTGATAATATAAGAATTCATGCACTTACTTTTATGAGAATGAAGAAAATCCAGAAACTCACTTGAATAATTCACAAAAACACCAACAATTGATTCCGAAAAAGTATGATCAAATACCAAAATCAAGAGTTCAATACTTAAACAAGAGAACTGAAAAATATCCAAAAGTCTAACCTCAAAAATGAGGTTTTTTGAACTATTTATTATAAAATAAAACCCAATAAAAGAAGGACTCTATCTAAGGTAAATCTGTCCAAAATGCGTCTGAATCGACGATCCTTGCGACGGACCGTCATGGACACGACGGCCCGCCGTGGGCTTCGTCATTCCATACTTGATATAATTTTCTGCTGCTTTCTTCATCAGCTTTCTGTTACCCTCGACGGACAGATATGACGGACCGTTGCAAGCACGACAGTCTGTCGAGGGGTTCCGTTCCACAACACTTAGAAACTTCTTGATATTAGGTACTGGAACTACTCTCTGACAACTATGACAAATATGCAGGACAAATCATCGTGGCTATGACGGTCCGTCATGAGCTTCCGTAGTCCCACACTTGGTCAGACTTCCCTAACTTTCTTCAGCATCCATTTTCTTCTCACTACGGTGCCATCTACAGACCGTAACAGTCACAACGGACCATCGTGGGCTCCGTAGGTGGTCACTTCTGCAATTTCTGCTCAAATCCTCCGCGTTCTCCTTTGGACAGATTTCCTGCAGATAAAGAGAAACCTACATCAAAAATCAAATCGAATAGGCTTTAGACACACACTAAACTTAAGGAAAAGACATTGAAAGTACCGTGAAACCACGGTACATCATGAGGCCCTATCGATTCCATCTCTCGAGCCCCGCAGAAAACCCCCTACCCTTCTGACTCCATATATCTTTTGACTATATATATGTTGGCTCTTGATAACTATAAGGATTCACCCGCCCCGTTTACAACATTCCTTTCTATTGCGCCTAAAACTCTATTTCTTCTAATATTTCACGTGTTTCTATTTATGGTTATTATGGAGCTACATTACAAGAAATCTTCTTTTTCTCCAACATTGCTTATATGATCTTAGGAGCACTGGCCGCCATGGCCCAAAACGAAAGTAAAAAGACGTCTAGCTCATAGTTCAATTGAACATGTAGGTTATATTCATACTGCTTTCTCATGTGGAACCATAGAAGTAATTCAATCACTACTAATTGGTATCTTTATTTATGCATCAGTGATAATAGATGCATTCACCATAGTTTTAGGATTACGGTAAAACCCGTGTCAAATATATAGCTGATTTGGGCGCTCTAGCCAAAACAAATCCTATTTTGGCTATAACCTTTTCCATTACTATGTTCTCATACGTAAAAATACCCCCGTTAGCAGGCTTCGTAGCAAATTCTATTTGTTCTTTGCTACTCTGGGTTGTGGGGCTTACTTCCTAGCCCCAGTGGGAGTAGTGACTAGTGTTATAGGTCTTTGGGCGGCCGAAAGGTTTCCACGAGTAAGTTTGCGGGACCAAAGGCAGTTCTCCGTGCACCAGACTAGTTTATCCTATTTTGGATAGTACCTTTCCATTCTATGAATGGTTTATCAAAAATTAAAATTTAACGACTTTGGTTATAGAGTCAACTGAGGCATAACTAGCATGGAGCTAGTTTGTAATGACTTTACCCGATAGTTACGAGTAGTTCCATAGGAAAAAAATTTGGCCTAGAAAACTTTTGGGTAGCAACTTAAAATTCTTAATTAGACTAGACTTAGATAGAAACTGGGCTTGGTTGGGTCTAGAGCCATCTGAGAAGGAGTGGGGTGTTTTTGTTGAAACTCCTTTATTCCAGAGACCTGGGGATATTTACAACTATCCAATTAAGAAGTCTCAAATGTACTAGCACTGCATCTCTGATGCAGTTATAGATTCTCCAGAGAGGTCACAATTGCTGCGAGCAAAGATATTAATGACGAGGAAGGCTTTTTTGTTATGCTACTAATACTTACTCTGCTATTCTGCCCAAGCGTGGATGAGGAAGAGTTATGGGGCGTAAAGGTAAGCCAGTACGGTAAACAAGACAGTAATACTTCTTCCTAAGAATCCTTAGTCTTAGGGTCCTCGTAGCCCATTAGGAAGAAGGGGAACCGAAGCTCTATGTCCTTGAAGAGATGATAAAAGAGAGAAATACTTTATTGATGTATAATTGTATACAAGATATTAAGGAGTCAATGAGAACTTTAGAATTGAATTCAGGTAAGTAAAACTCCTTGAATTAAACTTGGCGTGCAAGGTATGTGTTGTGACATTATTTTTCACGCCCCGAGGCTACCCGTTGGACGCGAACACGGGACCTAGGATAACGAGTGACCCTAATATAACCCTGCTACCATAAGCATAATCATACTAAAGATAAAATGAGCAATAAAACTGTGTGGAAGCTAGTTATAAGATATACCGAAAATGGTGGGGAATGCCCGTATACAGTTTAAATATATAAAAAATCTGAGAGTTTTATTACAAAAGAGATATCAAACTCAAATACTAAGATGAATCTAACTATGTCTGAAATAAGACTCTAAACTAACTAGAAGTGGTGGGACATGCCCTAGATAAATCTAACAAAACTAAAACTAAAAGACTAGCAGCGGTAAAGAGAAATAGGTCACTAGTCCTCGAAAAATGAGGACTCACCACGGATGTTGCTGAACTGAAGATAGGGAACTAATCTATGTGTGATCCGGCTGTTGAGGACTTGAAACTACATCATGAGATATGTAGCATATTGTTTGCGACAATATTTGAAAGGTACTGAGCATGAGGGATAGAGTAAAACTTAAATAACACATAACGTAACAAGCACTAAAGCAAGTATAATATTCTGAACATGATATAGATACTGAATATCGAGCTTTACTAAATGCAATGACCAAATTTATAACATGCTGAAACTGAATACTGACTGTATAGTAAATGAGGTCAATGCAATAGCATCTGACTAAACTGTGGGAGCTACTAATTACCGACAATAAAATCACATGAGATAAATATTGAGTCCAATGTATACGCCCCATCAAGAGGACTCAATATACCCTGCTAAAGGTATATAGTCATGCCGGCGTGATCACTAAACTGTTGCCCACAGAGGGGACTTACAACCTATGTGGCTAGTAGTTCTAGGACGATATGGGTACGCTGAACCCTAGTCCAACTCGGTATTATGCTACTCCCAAGGAATTAAAAGGTTATCCCATTTTGACTTAGTTTCTATAATACTAGATAACTCAAAACTGAACATGCAAACTGTAAATGCAACAATTAATCTGATAATAATGCATTAAGAAATGAAACATGTATAATTGAATAACTGAAATATCTGACCTAGCATGTGTTATTCAAGAACTTGAAAAATACAAGCTAGGTTTCTGAAATTCAATAAATAAACTGTGCACTAATGATAATTTGATTTGGAACATACCTCTTCATAATAGGGGAATCAAGTAACTGACTGAATTCTAGGGGCATATTGGGCAAAATAAACCTAGTAGTTAAATCCCACGTACTTGGTGACAAATTCCACAAAGAAATATTTTAATTTCGGGGCTAAAGCTGATGAAAACTTGTTGCATTCCTGCACTAGGGTTCTTGACTTCTTTTGTCCTCTCAAGCTCTAATTTCTTAAAGTTCAATTAATTATTTGACTTAGGTAAGTTCTAGTTATGTTTATAGTCTAAAACTAACCAAAACCACAAAATTTAGGGTAAAATCGACGAGGGTTTAAAAATATAACAAAATGGGAAAAGATCGAAATAGCCCTTACTTAAAGCTGTAGACCGGCTGACCACGACTATCTTCCCGGACCGTGAAAAGGACCACGTACTGTGAAGTTGGTCATGATATGGACTTAATATGGGTGTCTGGACTAAAACCACTACCACGAATCGTGTGGAGGTCCACCAACCATGAAGGTCCCGTGGTCCTTACTTGGGCTAAGGTCTGGAGGCTTTATGTTAGGATTCTACTGGTTAGACTCCACTGAAGCTCCCACAGACTGTGTGATGGACCACGGACCGTGAAAGCGTTTGTGGTCTTCACTTAGTGCAGGAGTTTTAGAGGTTGGCCAAGGAAGGCCATTGTTTGGTTTTTCACGGGCATGCCCACGGTCCATGGTAAGAACCACGAACCGTGAAAGAGTCCGTGGTAGTCACTTAGACCTAGGGGGGGGGGTTGTAAGGACATGCCGTGGGGTCTACTGGTTTGACACCAAAAACACACCACGGCCTGTGAAGGGTCCCGTGGTCTAACTCATGCCATGGTGCAGTCCAACTCCCCACCACAGGCAGCTCAATGGGCCATGGTCCTTATCACGGTCCGTGAACCCATCGTGGTTCACTGCTTAGGTAATTTTTGCAATGTTTTTCTATGTCTTATTTCTAGGTGTTGCAATATCTCCCCCCAGGATCATTCTTCCTCGAAAGAATACTAAACTAGTTGAAATGGAAGGAAAGTGCTGTAAACCTACCACTAAACACTGAAGATGAAATTTCTGACTAAACATAGTTCCATGAATATGCAAATATGATTAAAATGCAAGTAAAACGGAAGAACATGATGCTAAGACTGATTTTACGCATGAATGACTGAAAAAGATAAGTGGAACTATTACCTCGAGTTGGAGTGGAATTGGAAGGAAAGAGGTGAGGATACTTGGTCTTCATGGTTGCTTCTGCTTCCCAAGTAGCTTTGTCTACGGACTGGCTCCTCCACAAAACCTTTGTAGAAGTGACTTCTTTGTTTCACAACCTTTTAACTTGATGATCGAGAATCTCATCAGGTACATCCTCATCATAAAGACTATGTTTCAAAGCCACACTCTCTAATGACACAATGGATGCTGGATCACCCACACACTTCTTCAATAGTGTAATGTGAAAAGCTGAACGCACTACTGCTAGATGTGCTGGGAACTCTAACTCATATGCCACTTTACCAACCTTTTTCAAGATATTTTAAGGTCTTACATATCTAGGATTGAGTTTCTCTTTCATTCCAAATCTCACTAGCCATTTCATAGTTGACACTTTCAAGAAAACCCAATCATCCATTTGTAACTCTCGTTCCCTTCTCCTTACATCTGTATAAGACTTTTGGCAACTTTGGGATGTCTTAAGTATCTTTCTAGTGAATTGCACTTTATCCATAGCATAATGGAATGATCTGTTCCTATTAAGGCTGCTTCACCTTCTTCAACCCAACTAACATGAGATCTAAGTCTACGCCCAACAATGCCTCATAAAGGGACATCTGAAAGCTGGAATGGTAACTATTACTTGTAGGAGAACTTTATAAGTGGAAGGTAATCATACCAATTACCATTGAAGTTTATCACACAAACTCTAGACATGTCCTCTAAAATCTGAAGGGTAGGTTTGCCTGACTATCTGTCTGTGGATTAAATACGTGCTAAGATCAACATGAGTACCAAGAGATTTGTGAAATGACCTCCTGAAATGAGAGGTAAACTGAGGACCTCTATCCTAAATGATAGACCAAGGAACCCCATGCAACCTGACTTAGTTATTTTGTCAACTGTCACCCAAATGGAGTCATGCTGTCTGCGAGTGCGAGGTAACCCTGTAATGTGATCCATGTTGATCACTTCCAACTTTCAGGTAGGTATGTCGATCTCTTGTGTTATACCCCCTAGTTTCTGGTGGTCTACCATCACTTGCTGGAAATTGGGGCACTTACTTCCAAAGTATGCTTTATCCCTCTTGATACCATTCCACCAAAAAACTTCCCATAGATCGCGGTACATATTAGTGGCACCTGGATGAATGAAATATGGAGTTATGGGCTTCTTCAAGGATATGTTGTCTCAAATCACCTACATAAGGAACACATAATCTACACTGATAGCGAAGTGCACCATCTCCCTACTGGGAGAAAATCTCCACCCTCTAATTGTGGACTGCACCCTTAAGTTCAAGCAAGATTGGATCATTGTCTTGAGTTTCCTTAAACTCCGTCACCAATAAAGATTCTGATCTTTTTTGAACTGTTCCGCCATCTGATATGCTCATGAGCCGAACTCTTAAACGTGAAAGCCTGTGAACATCCTTCACTAGCTCTTTTCTTTCTTTCTCAACATGTGCCACACTCCCCATAGATAATCTGCTAAGGGCATCTGCTATTACATTTTCCTTACAATGATGGTAATGCATACTCATGTTATAATTCTTGAGGAAATGAAACCATCTTCTCTGGCGAAGAGTCAAATCTTTCTAGGTGAACACATATTGAAGGCTCTTATGGTCAATGAATACATCTACATGAACACCATACAAGTAGTGTCTTCAAATCTTAAGTGCAAATGCCACTGCTGTAAGATCGAGGTCATAAGTCGGATAGTTCTTTTCATGCACCTTAAGCTGTATGGAAGCATAAGCTATAACCTTAACTTACTGCATCAACACGCAACCTAGGTCGACTATGAATACATCACAATAAATCACATAACCATCTGAACACTTCGGAAAAGTCAAAACAGGAGCTGTAGTCAACCTATTTTTCAGTTCTGTAAAGCTTTTCTCACAATGATCTGACCATTGAAACTTAACCCTTTTTTAGTCAACATAGTTGATGGAGAGGCTATGGTTGAAAATCCTTACACGAACTTCTGTAATAACTCGCTTGACCCAAGAAACTTCTGATATCTTTAGGAGAGGTAGGTCTGGTCCATTGTTTCATTGCTTCTATTTTTTGTGAATCAACTCGATTCCCTTTGCTAGATAAAATATGGCAGAGGAAAGCAACATATTGCAACCAAAACTAACATTTGCTAAACTTAGCGAATTACTGGATATCTGTGAGAGTTTTAAGAACAACCCTCAAATGATTCACATGTTTTTACTTGTTCCTAGAGTAAATAAGGATATCATCAATAAAGACGATAACGAACAAGTCTAAATACTACTTGAAAACTCTGTTCATCAAATACATGAAAGCTATAGGAGCATTGGTTAGTCTAAATGACATAACCATAAATTCATAATGACCATACCGAGTTCTGAAGGCTGTTTTTGGAATGTCACTATTTTTGACTTTAAGCTGATGATAACTGGAATCTTAGGTTTATATTTGAGAAATGACAATTGTCCTGAAGTTGGTTAAACAAGTCATTTATTCTAGGTATAGGGTACTTATTCTTGGTTGTGACCTTGTTCAACTACCTATAGTCAATGCACAATCTAAGAGAACCATCTTTCTTCTTCTCGATTAACACTGGTGCAACCTATCGGAAATACTAGGTATGATGAAACCCTTATCAAGAAGTTCTTTCAAATGCTCTTTAAATTTCTTAAGCTTAGTTGGAGACATTGTGTAAGGAGGAATATAAATAGGCTGGGTGTATGGAAGGAGATCAATTCCAATGTCGATTTCTCTTGTGGGAGAAACTCTAGGAATATCTTCTGGAAATACTTCTGGAAAATCACTGACTATTGAAACTGACTCAAGAGTTGGGGTTTCGGAGTTAGAATCCTTACAGCGAACTAGATGATCGAGACAACCCTTAGAAATTATATTGCTGTCCTTATGGTAAGAAATGAATGGACCCATAGGCTCTAAGCTTCTACCCTTCCATTTTAAGATTGGTTCATCTTGAAACTTAAAACGAACAATCCTAGTTCTACAATTGATTGAGACATAACAAGAATGTAACCAATCCATGCCAAGAATGACATTGAAGTCTACCATTTCTAACTCTACAAGATCTATTGAGGTGACTTTCTAGGAGACTGTGACATTAAAATTTCTATATATTCGTCTAGCTATCTAGAGTAAGACTGAGAAAGGTTTTGAGAGAGTTTCTTGGCTAACATCATTTGACTGCTATAAAAGGAGTTACAAAGGAGAGGGTAGCCTTGGATCTAAAAATGCAAAAACAAAAAATCAAGGTCAAGGACTTGTAACGTACAAATGACTATATAGGGAGAATCCTCGTGATCCTGGCGAGCCTAAAAAGAATACAATCAGTTCTGGCGCTGACTGCCACCTGTACCATATGAGTTACCCTATTGAGTCGGGCGACATGCCGGTGCTGCTCATGTTGTAGACTGAGCTATACCTTTATTACCTCCTTGACCCTGTTTAGAAGGACAGTCCCTCAACATGTGACTTGACTGGCCGCATCCAAAGTGTAACATCTCGCAACTATAAAGAACTAGAATAAGTTTAAAAAAAATCTGGAAATAGTTACTTCTTAAAAGTATGGGAATTTTCACTTAAGTTACAGTGACTTTTTGGTCTACTTCAAATGACCATATGAGTTATTTGTAGTTCCAGTTATGGTTGAAAAACTTTTGGAATGATCTTTCCAATGCCGCCAAGTATGTGTGATTCCGATAATATGAGTAAGTTATGCCCTCTGGAAGTTGGGCTGTTAGATTAAGGAAATGTCCAATCTGGATTTTTGAAGGGTAGTTTAGTCTTTTTCTTATCCAATTAATTAGTTCCATTTTTAATAAAATAATTGGGGTCAAAACTGAATGATTTTAGTTTACGCCTTTGAAAAATAGAGTTAGGGCTTTTGGAGAAAGAACGCAAGAGAAAGGAGAAGAGGAAAAACAAGATTAACCAAGAACGATCGATTTTGGTTGCGGATTGGCCAAGGAATTAATCCTACAATGTATATGAGCCTTTTATAATGCTGAGTTTGTTCTCCCACATGCCAAGCATGTTTGATTCAACATTAATTCATTCTAAGAAGATTAGAATTTGAATGTTCTTGATAGTTGCTCTTGAATTTATTTTTGTTCTTGAACATGAGTTGAGATTTAAAAGTCTATTGATGTCAAACTATTGTTTCTTGAGTTCTGTAATTTATATCGTTGTGTATATGACTTGGGTACATGAATCTAATGTGAATTTTAGAAAAGAATCACTTTAAATCAATTTATGATTAGAAAATAAGGTCAAAAGTTAGTCAAATTGCACCTGCAGGAACAGGTGGTGCGACGCGCCCTCAAGCGCCAGGTAGGCTGGGGCGGCATGCCCACAGTGCACCAATAACACCCCGTATCCAAAGTAGACTAAGAATGAAGATTTTCAAAAGTTGCAGTTGCCAACAACGGAGCCAACTACGGACCATCAGTTGACTTATGGTTCATCTCTCGAATCCGTCGATGGGACTGTCAACTTTTTGTCCTCTACCCTGAACAATGGTCGACCAGTTCGGACTGTCAATCGACTCAACAACTTTTTAGTCAGGGGTCTTTTGGTAGTTTACATACTTGTATGGCCCCTAAGATACGTCATTTAGACCCTAAATGAAGTTTTAGTCAGTTTAAGGCTAGAAACATAACGAGAACTTACCTAAGTCAAATCATTAATCAAAACTAAGAAAATTAGAAACAAGAGAGGAGAAAAAGGTCAAAAACCCTAGTTCAAGTACACAACAAGTTTTCATCAGTTCCATCCCAAAATCAAAAGATTTCTTTGTGGAATTCATCACCAGGTATGTGGGGTTTCATTAGTGGGTTCCATTTTCTCATTAGGTCCCTATTTTTCAGTCAGCTTCTTGATTTTATCTATCTAATCTAGACCTAGGGTTTCTTGAATGATAGAATTGTTGTGTTTTAGCTTTTATAATGATCCAAATAAGATTATAGTGTTATTACTTTGTTTATTGAATGAATTCAAAACCTTAGCCATGTATTTCTTAAGTTTTTGAATTACACATGCTACGTCAGATATATCAGTTGTTCATTTATATATGGATCAATTATTAATGCATCATTATCAGATTAGTTGTTGCATTCTTAGTTTGCATGTTCAGATTTGAGCTATCTAGTATTTACAAAAACTCAGTCATAATCAATTAACCACTTAATTCATTAGGAGTAGCATAATACCGAGTTGGACTAGGGTTCAGCGTAACCAAATAGTCCAAAAACTACTAGCTAAGTAGGTTGTAAGTCCCCTTTGTGGGCATTAGTTTATTGACCACGGCAACATGCTTTTATACGTATGGCAGGGTATATTGGGTCCTTTCGATAGGGCGTATACATCAGACTCCACATTTAGCTCATGTCATTTTATTATCAGTTATTAGTAGCTCTCACTGTTCAGTCAGACTCTATTGCATTGACCATATTTACAGTACAATCAGTATTCAATCTCATCATGTTATAAATTTGGTCATTGCATCTAGTTAGCTTAGCATTTAGTATATTATGTTCAAAATATTACACTTGCTTTTGTGCTTGTTCAATTATGTATTATTTAGGTTTACTTTATCCTACATGCTCAGTACCGTTCAAGTAGTGACGCATACATGTACTACATATAGTCCTGATGTAGGTTTTGGTTCTCAGCATCCACATCACGCTTAGATTGCTTCCCACTATCCAGTTCAGCAAAATCAGTGGTGAGTCCTCATTCTCTGAAGACAATAGTCATGAGTTTCTTTCCAATATTTTTAGTAATTTAGTATTAGTTTTTCTAGACTTAGCTGTGGCCTATCCTAATATTTCTAGTGTCACGCCTGGAGCCTACACCATCGACGTGGCCGGCACCCAACGACCATTGATGGCCTTGAACGGATCCTTGTCATGGCTTACTTAACTCAGCGAAAGACTTAACTTAACTCATTCATAAAGCTGGAAACATTCTCATGAGAAAATACTTTATATAATTATCTTAGCCAAAATGGAACTTAAATCTCAAAGTTAAAACATTTGACACATAAGATAAAAAGAGACTAGAAACTAAACTGTCCATTTATCTGTCTATGAAGCCTCTACTAGTACTAAGATAAATGTTGGGACAAACCCCATAACATTCTATAAATAAAATACTGAAAGCAATAAAAGAGTCCTCCTAGATGTAAAGAGGCTTACCACTATCTCCGTATGCTCAAACTGGATCAACGAAGCGCTGCGTGCTGATCTTGGTTACCTCCATCAACATCATAAGACGATGTAGGCCAATTGACATCAATACATTGAATGTTCGAGTATGCGAGTTGGAATGCTAAACAACAACTATCAAGCTTGAAAGAATTTGATAATGAACTTACCTTGGCTCTGCTAAACTCAAGAAGAAATAACTCAATACAAAGAAGTAAAGACACATGCAATACATAGAAAGCCCATAAAATAGTGTTAATACTTAGTTCATTAAAGGTAATGCAATAATAAACTCAACTTTTCTTATATATTAAAATAACATAATTTTTGTGGGAGATTCTCTAACTGACAACCATCATCGTGAGCCTAAGTAAGATAAACGTTTTACCTCACGCTGCCAAGGACCGTCCTATACTATGCCATCGGTATGGGACCTTACTTAACTTAGTGGATCCACTAGATTAATTTATGTGATCATCTAAAAAGTATGAACCGTTGATACCCATGATGGCTACTTGGATTACATGGAGACTTGAGTCAATGTGAACTCTCATCCCCACATCGATGCTCAATACTACTCCTAAAATATATTTAGCTTATGATTTTAAAATAACTTCCTTTCTTTGGGTTGAGATAATCTGCTCAACACTTTAGCTTTAAAAACTCTCTTGGAATCAATGTTCCACTGTTCTTGTTCAAATCTCTTTTGGGAAATCTTACTTTCTCCTTAACTTAAATGTGAAAACATTTATAAAATTATAGGGCATACTTAGTTCCCCTATAACTTTTGTCAAATGAATTCAACTCTTACTCTTTGCTTAACTTGAAACTTAACTCTTACGGAATACTTAGTTTCCTTATAATACTTTGAAGGAAAATCTTTAACTCCTAATACTTTGAAGGAAAATCTTCAACTCCTTACTCTTTACTTGACTTAAAACTTGAGCCTTACAACGAAGTTAAAATGTTTTACAAAAACTCTTGAAACTTTAAGAAACTTTACTTTAACTTACTTCATAACTTTAGACTTAACTCCTTGACTTTGATCCTAACTTTCTTTGAATTGAATTATGGATTCAAGGTTCATGATTCATGTTTATGGGTGATTTCATGACGTTTAGATGTACCTTTGAGTATTGGAATCGACTAGGGATTGTAGGTACATCACTTAGGAACTAGTACGAAAAGATAGGGAAAGAACGGGGTCTCTAGGAGACCTTGGCGCTTTCAGAGGCGCGGGGCACCCAAGCCTGATTGACAGAGACTATCCTGAGAGGCTATGGTTGGTGCGACATTCTAGGCTCTGTCTAACAGAGTCTTCCCTTAGGGGATCTGGCAGGCGCGTTGCCTCAAAGCTCGTCACACGGGATTTCCGACTTATCTTCTTCGATATTCAATTCTAAACCTTCTAAGCTCCCATGGATCTCACCCCAAACAATTAGGATCACTACAATTTTCAATACCCAATAGTTTAGACTCATAAAACAGTCTGGAAACACGAACCAAACAACCAAAGGTATACTACAACTCAATTAACAAGAATTCAACAGTTTTTCATCAAGAACGTAAATGTTCATCATTCATTCTACTCCAATTCCATTTGAAGATCTTGACATTCTTGGTGAATTCTTGGCCTTTTCGTCCTTTCTCCTTCTTCTCTTCTCTTTTCTCTCAAGCCCTAAGCGTATTCAACTTTTCTAAAACTTAATTAAGGTTTAATTTTACCCCTAATAAACCCTTAAAACAAATTAGGAAATAGTAGGGTGAAAAGACCACTTTACCCTTATTAAAAGCCCGATTGAACTTTCCTCAATCCAGTAACCCAACTTCCAATAGACATATCTGCCTCATACAACATTGAAAATGTGCAAACTCAGTGGAGTTTGAAAGATATATCCAAGATATTTCCGAACATATAAAGAACTGACTCTAACTCATCCTGAGCTAGAAATTATGACTGTTTGAAAATGACCAAACACTCACTTTTACACTTAGGAAAATTTCCAGATTTCTCCTATTCTTTCCAAAAATAACTATTCTTAATTTCATTGTTTAATCCTAGATATTTCGGTATTTGAGATGTTACAGTATCTTCCCCTTAGGAACATTCGTCCTCGAATGAGATTTCTTTCACTAAGCTAAGAATAGTAACATCACTTCAGCACTCAACCAACAAAAGCAAGTAATAACATGCTTACACATATTCTTTCACTAAGCTAAAAATAGTAACATCACTTCAGCACTCAACCAACAAAAGCAAGTAATAACATGCTTACACATAATCTTATAAAGTGCTAAGAAGAGAATTTAGTTCCTTGATCTGCATTCTCTGCAAATTCAAATAGATGTGGATATCTCTTCTTTATATCCTCCTCAGCTTTCCAAGTTGCCTCTTGAACAAATTGGTTCCTCCAAAGGATCTTGACTGATTCAACTTCTTTAGTTCTCAACTTGCGAACTTGACAATCTAAAATCTGAATCGGAACCTCTTCGTAGGATAAACTATCCTTAATCCCAACATTCTCAGTTTATATAATCAATGAAGGATCACCCAAACATTTCTTCAACATAGACACATGGAATACCAGATTAACCACTGCCAACTCTTGGGGTAGCTCAACTCATATGCCATGTTGCCAACTTTCTTGGAGATTCTGTAAGGACCAATAATCCAGGGACTAAGTTTCCCCTTCTTACGAAACCTCATAACCCCTTTCATAGGTGAAACTTTCAAATACACCCAATCATCCACCTCAAACTCTAACGACCTTCTCCTAACATATGTGTAGGACTTTTGGCGACTTTGTGCTGTCTTCAATCTCTCTTGAATCACTTTCACCTTCTCCTTAACTTGGTGAACTAAATCTGGTCCTATCAACTCTACTTGACCAACTTCGAACCACCCAATATGAGATCTGCATCTTGTCCTATAAAGAGCTTCGGATGGAGCCATTTGCAAGCTCGAACGGTAACTACTATTGTAAGAGAACTCAATGAGAGGTATATGATCATCCCACTTCCCTTTGAAATTAATCACACAAGCTTTTACATATCTTCCAAGGTCTGGATAGTACACTTTACTTGTCCATCTGTATGAGAATGAAAAGCGATTCTTAAGTTCACCTTCGATCCCAAACCTTTTTGGAAAGACTTCCAGAACTGAGCAGTAAATTTTGCACCTCTATCTAAAATAATGGAGATCGGGACTCCATGAAGTCTTACCACTTATTGCCTGTAAAACTTAGCATAATCCTTGGCCACATAGGTAGTCCTTACTGGAAAGAAATGGGCTGACTTTGTCATTCTATCGACAGTCACCCAAATAGCAAAGTGTTATAGACAATGGCTTCCCATCTTCAAGGTGCTAGCCATTTCTGAAAGATAGACCTGAGATTCAGTCATCATTAGCAAAGTGTTATAGACAATGGCTTCCCAAAAACGACCTTTAAAACTTTGTATGGTCATTATGAATTCGTAGTTATGTCATTTAGACTAACTAATGTCCCTTCAACATTCATGGATAAAGATCGCCAATTATTCGCTAAGTTTAGCAAATGTGAGTTTTGGTTGCAACCTTTTGCTTTTATTGGTCACGTTGTATCTCGGGAGGGGTCCGAGTTGATTCATAGAAGATAGAAGCAACGAAAGAATGACTCAAACCTACCAATGCTATAGATATTAGAAGTTTCTTAGGTCTAGCGGGTTATTGCATAAGGTTCGTAGAAGGACTTTAATCCATAGACTCACCATTGACTAGGTTGACTTAGAGGATGGTCAAGTTTCGATGGTAAGATGATTGTGAGAAAATCTTTTCATAATTGAAAACTAGATTGACAGCAAATGAAGGTAGAACATTAGAAACTAGGAGGTATGACAAAAGAGATTGACATTTCTACTTAGATGTGGGAAGTGATCAACATGGACTTCATCACAGGTTTACCTCATACTCCCAGACATCATGACTCTATTTGGGTGATTGTTGATAGAGTTACTAAATCTTCTTGCTTTTTGGAGGTCAATACTACAAATTTGATGAAGGTCCTTAGCTTACTTCTCATTTCTTGAAATAATTTCAGAGAGGTGTTGGTACACAAGTTAATCTTGGAATAACATTTCATCCACAGACGAATGGAGAAGACGAGTGTTCCATTAAGATCTTAGAGAATATGTTGAGAGCTTATGTGATCAATTTCAAGGGTATTGGGATGATCACCTTCCTTTTATTGAGTTTGTCTACAATAATAACTACCATTCCAGCATTCATATGAGCCATTATGAGGTACTGTATGGGTGTAGATGGAGATCTTCTGTTGGTTGGTTCAAAGTAGGTGAAGCTGCTTTGATAGGACAAAATTTAGTCCATTACGCTATGGATAAAGTGCAACTCATTAGAGATAGACTTAAGACAGCCCATAGTCATCGAAAGTCTTATGCAGATGTGAGGAAAAGGGAACTAGAGTTCAGAGTTGATGATTTGGTTTTCTCGAAAGTGTCACCTATGAAGGGAGTGATAAGATTTGGAAAGAAATAAAGCACAGTCGTAGATATGTAGGCCCTTCCAAGATCTTGAAAAGGTTTAGAAAGGTGGCATATGAATTAAAGTTGCCAGCAGAACTAGCAGCGTATCCAGTCTTCAATATCTCGCTCTTGTTGAAGTGTGTGGGTGATCCAACCTCCGTAGTGCCATTAAAGAGTGTGGATGTGAAAGATAGTCTTTCTTATGAGGATGTACCTGTCGAGATTCTTTAGTATCAGGTAAGAAGGTTAAGAAACAAAAAATTCACTTCAGTTAAGGTTTTGTAGAGGAGTTAGTCAATAGAAGGAGCTACCAAGGAAGCAGATGCAGCCATGAAAGCCAATTATCCTCACCTCTTTTTTTCTGATTCTGCTCCAGCTTGAGGTGATAGTTCTCTTTAGTTTTCAGTCATTCTTGCACAAATTCAGTCTTAGAATCATATTCCTTCAGGTTGTACTAGCATGTCAGCGTATTTCCAAGTTCTTGGAACTCGGATAAGTCAGAAATTTAGTTCTCACTGTTTACTAGTAAGAATTGCATATCCTTCTCTCCATCCTTATCTATTTTAATCTTCATTAGAGGACAAATGGTCACAAGGGGGAATAATGTAACACCTCGTTTCCAAAGTAGACCAAAAATTTAGATTTTTAGAAGTTGCAGGTGCCAGTGACAAAGCCAACTATGGACCATCAGTCAACTTATGGTCCGTTTATCAACTCCATCAATGGGATAGTCAATTTTCATTCCTCGGTCGTGAATGAAGGTCAACCGGTACGGACCACCAGTCAACTTACGATCCGCCAATCGACTCTTGTCTATGGGCTAGCCAACTGTCAGTTCTCAATTGTGAACGACGATCGACTCATACGGACTGTTAGTAAAATTACGGTTTGTTAGTTGACTCCATCGATGAATGAGTAACCTTTTAGTCCTCAGTCGTGAATGATGGTCGACCAATACGGACCGCTAATCGACTGATGGTCCGTTAGTCGACTCCGTCGATGGGTCAATAAACTTTCAGTCCTCAGTCGTAAATGATGGTCGATTAGTACAGATCGTCAGTTGACTTATGGTCTGTCAGTCGACTCCATTAGTGACTCTAACAACTTTTTAGTCAGTGGTCTTTTTCTCTTTTCCTTTTTCGTTTGGCCCGTAAGCTACGTCATTTAGACCCTAAAGAATGAAGTTTTAGTCAGTTTAAGCCTAGAAACATAACTAAAACTTCTCTAAGTCAAATCATTAATCAAAATATAGAAAATTAGAATCAAGAGAAGGAGAGAAAGGTAAAGAACCCTAGTTCAAGAATGCAACAAGTTTCCATTAGTTCTAGCCACAAAATTAAAAGATTTTTATGTGGAATTTTTCACCAGGTATGTGGAATTTCACTAGTGGTTTCATTCACCCATTAGGTCCCTAATTTTCAGTCAGATTCTTGATTCCCTCAATATCATCTAGACCTAGGGTTTCTTGAATGTTAGAATTTTTGAGTTTTAGCTGTTAGAATAATCCAAATCAAATTATTGTGTTATTACTCAGTTTATTGAATGAATTTCAAATCCTTGCTATGTATTTCTTTTGTTCTTGAATTACACATGCTATGTCACATATTATTAGATAAATTGTTACATTCTTAGTTTGCATGTTCAGATTTGACCTATCCAATATTTACAAATCCTCAGGCATAATCAGCTAACCACTAAATTCATTGGGAGTAGCATAATACCGAGTTGGACTAGATTTCAACGTATCCAAATATTCCCAAAAATACTATCCAAGTAGGTTGTAAGTCACCTCCGTGGACATCCATTTAGTGATCGTGCCAGCATGCCTTTATACCTTTGGCAGGGTATGTTGTGTTCATTTTATGGGGCAAATATGTAATACCCCGTAAATTCCATGACCTATACTACAACTTAATATGTTGAATAATGATGTTTTTAGACCTAAATAAGTATAATTAACTTGTTTGAGAAGTTTCGGAGCAATAGGTTTAAAGAAAAGCCTTAACATCCACAAACTAGCGAAATTTAACTACTTGACGTCCCTATGTTAGGATAAGGTTTTGGAGGGTCATATGGAATTAAGAACTTTTAAAAAGACTTTGCTTAGGTAGAGTGTAGTATATAGGGTCTAAACGTTTGAAAACGACACCCCAAGGACCACCGGAAGGGTCCTTGGGAAGGACCCCAACATGGGTAGGCAGGCCTGCCGAAGAAGTCTGCGGAAGTCAAGAATTGGGGGGCTACTGTGCGACGTAAATATTACATAGACCTCACTTCCTCAGCTCAAAATTCAAAAATAAATTGGGAAATTAACCCCTTGACGTGCACCTACTTCCAAGATATCGTAAAAGTCGTATTTTTGTGTTTTGACTTCACAAATAAACACATTTAAGTGAGGTGTCTTTTGGGTAATTTAATGGGTGACTATATAATGTATTAGGGTCAGTTCTAGGTCAATTTAATCACTCAACTAAAGTCCCACAAGTTGAAGTCAAAAAAATCACCCTCTCACTCCCAGATTCTCTCTTCCTCTAAAACTCCATTGAAGACCATTAGAGCTCCAAGAAGAAGATCAAGCCTTTATGTTTTTCAACCCAATTTCGTGGCTTTATCATCAATAAGGTATGTTTTTTTCCACTCTTGGGATTCCTTTCCCCAAGAGCTCCATCAAAATATGATTTCTAAATCCCCCCAAAAATAAGGGTTTTTCTCCTCACATGGTTCTTCTTTCTAAAACAAAATTATGAGTTAATTGTGATGAATTATGATGAATTAATGTTGTTTAATTATTAATTAATGGTAAATTTATGAATTCCTATGTTATTTCCCTTGACCCATGTATTTCACCTAAATCCCTAGTTTCTTGGATTGATAAAGGTGAATTGTTAAGGGTGATGAACATGTCATTTGTTTAATTTGATTTTAGTTATGTTAATACTTCATGAATTGCCCTATTTAATGTGTTGATTGTGATTTCTTGGTTATTTAAGGTTGAAGTCCCATGAAGGGCAATGAGGTATGATCTTGATTCTCCTTTGATCTCAATTATGCAATGTGAAATCTACTTATGTGATGATGTTGCTATAGCTAATTGTGTTGTTGTGATGTTGGTGACAAGGATCCCTCGTCCCTAACTCTAGATCTATTAATTGGCTATTAAGTATGTAATTATGTTATAATGTGATCATTATATGATTGAATGAAGTAGTTTCACATGATTATAATGTTTTGTCTAAAGTGAAAGGATAGTTCTCACTTGTGATCAACTATGAGCTATTATGATAAAACGTTCACTTAAAGGTCTAAAAAAGACTAATGTGAACTTGTATGATGTTATATGATGATTACTAAAGGGAATAATTGCTTAGCACTGAAAGGGCATGTAAATGAGATAGAGGTCTCACGTTAGTAAGTCCGGCCTCCCACATGGGTTTCTTCACGACTAGTAGTGTTGGTTCCCAAGATATGTGTTGTATCATGAGATGGAAACCTTCACGATTAGTAGTCAAGGTTTCTAGAAGCAATCTTCTTGACCCTTAAATATGTGCCCACATAGGACTCTAGCTTAGAGGATCCACCTATAATAGCTATGTGCGAATGGTTGCACCTTAGGCAAGTGTTAGGCTTCTCTTTTCGGTGTGGGGGTAGAATACCGAATTCTATGTAGCTCACATGGTCTTATGTAAGTTATGGTACATATTTCCCTAATGTAAAAGTATGAACAATTTGTGTACGTGAACTTCTATAAGGGTTGTCTTAAAGGTTACTACATAGTGTGAGGAAGGGTATGAGACTTCTCTTACATATTGCACATGTGTGATCCTATTGGATGGTTCTAGTAGTGTTCTATTATGATTATGATTATGTTGATAAGATATGACTAGTATTGGTATATGAAGCATGTTATATATATTAAAATATGTTGTAAGTATGAAATGAGTTGCTTAATGTGATACTTAGCTTTGAATAGAATTATGGGGCTTTATTCTTGGCATTGCACAAGTGTTACTTGAGTTACTTACATGTTGATATGGTTATGATGTTCCTTATATGTGTACATTGAATTATTGGTTATTTGTGCGTAGTTTTGACTAAATTGTGCCTTTTGTCATGCATTTACGATTTATGCATAGGGGCCATACATAATACATGTGGTTTGTACTAACCCATATTTCTTCCCTTTTTCCCCAAACATTGTATGTTCGGGCCGTTGTGGTATCATTGAGGCTAAAGCAAGAATGCTTGGACTAGAATCTCCAAGTTTTGGTATGCCCTATAATTCGAGGACGCTACCACACACTCTATCTTATTAGTACTTATATTATCTAGTAGACATTAATGTATTTCCTATTGTTGAATATATTGATTTAAGCCGTATGTGGCAATTATGTATTTGTATAAGGGCTTTGCCCGGATTGTTTGACTTCATTTAGATGGTTGGTATGACACAAAGTATTAGACTAAATTCCTATGCGTTATTATGATCTATTGTGAGAAGCCTATGTATGCTTCCTATGTAGAGGTCTATGTAAACATCCATGCAATATAAGCAAAAGGTTTTAATTTTCCACATTTTTGACATATGATTGCTATGACGAATGCTAAGAGGCCTGTCTTAGTCCTCGTAGAGGACGATAACGCCGGTAACGACTAAGGTATACTATGGGTCATTACAAACTTGGTATCAGAGCATGAGGTTAAATATTCTTAGGATTGATGTCTCATTAAACCACATCTATGTAGTGTCTTATTCATAATTGTGAAGCGCGCCACACTTATGAATGAGAGACTATGTGATGCTTAGGAACTTTCACTCTCTTGTTATTTTTTAGTCTTGCCTAAGAATCTTAACTCTATCTAGTCCTTTCTTTGAAATCCTTTTTTTGTGCTTTTAGGCAATGAATACAAGGAGGAACAATGCTTGAAGGGCCGGAGAGGAGCACTTGAATGAGGCGGTTCCCCCTCAAGCTCCTCAAAACCCTCAAGTTCCTATTGAAGAAGGGGCTATGTCTAATGTTGAGATAAGGTCGGCCATTCATAGCTTGACTCAAGTGTTGGCTACCCAAGTTTCTCCAATGCCAATACCACCGCTTCAAGGAATAGGGACTTCACAAGGATGAATCCCCCTACTTTCTATGGCTCTAAGGTGGAGGAGGACTCACAAGGGTTCATTGATGAAGTATTCAAGGTTATGGATGCTATGGGTGGTTCTTCTCAAGAAAAGGCAGAGCTAGCCGCCTACCAACTCAAAGATGTGGCTCAAGTGTGGTATGAGCAATGGAAGGATGAGAGGCCAGTGGTAGAAGGACGAATTACTTGGGAGTTTTCAAAACGACTTTCCTTGAAAGGTTCTTTCCCTTGGAACTAAGGGAGAGGAAAATTCAAGAATTCATCAAGCTTCGTCAAGGGGGCATGAGCGTGAAGGTGTATAGCCTCAAAATCACTCAACTATCAAAGCATACTCCTACTATGGTTGCGGATTCTAGGGCCAAGATGAAAAAATCCATCATGGGGATATTTGATCTTGTGGTAAATGAGTGTAGGTCGGCTATATTGAGCCTAGCATGGACATCTCTCGTCTTAGGTTCATGCTGAACAAATTGAGGAGCAAAAACTTAAGTAAGTTGGTAGGGAGTTGAAGAAGGTGATAAGCGAAGAGGGGAATTCTTGTAAGAATAGGTACGAGGTCAAGACAAACCAAGGTTCAAGAAGAGGTTCCATAATCAAGGATCTTCTAATTCTCCAAGGGACAATAAGAGTAAGGTGCCTACTCCAAAGCCCCAAGAAGAAAAAGGTGGTCGTTCTTATGTTGATAGACCTCTTTGTTCTAAATGTGGTAGAAGGCATGATGGTAAGTGTCTTGTGGGCACGGGTAATTGATATAATTGTGGAAAGAGTGGTCACATGAAGAATGATTGCCCTATGATGAAGATTCAAGGAGGGTAAAATGCTCAAGCTCAAGAAAGTGCTCCAAACCCAGATGCTCCTAAGAAAAATCGCTTCTATGCTCTCCAATCCTGAAGTGATCAAGAGAGCTCACCGGACGTGGTCACCGGTATGTTAAAATTATTTTCCTTTGATGTATTTGCTTTATTGGATCCGGGAGCTACGTTGTCATTTGTGACCCTCTTTTAGCCATGAAATTTGAAATACTACTTGACATATTAGATGAGACTTTCTCGGTTTCTACCCCGGTGGGTGTTTCTGTGGTGGTCGATAGAGTCTATAAAGGTTGTCCTATTTCCTTGCCCAATAGAGTTATGTTTGTTGTCTTGATAGAACGTGATATGCTACATTTCGATATTATATTGGGGATGGATTGGTTGCATGCTTGATTTGCCTCTATTGATTTTAGGTCAAGGGTGGTCAAATTTCAATTTCCAAATGAGCCTATTTTTGAGTGGAAGGGAGGAAACTAAAATCCTAGGGGTAAGATCTTTTCGTGTCTAAAAGCTTGCAAGTTAATTTCAAAGGGATGTTTTTATCACATAGTAAGAGTTAGGGATCTTGAATCTGAGGTCCCTCCAGTAGAGTCGGTACCCGTAGTGAGGGAATTTCTTGAGGTCTTTCCCGATGACCTCCCCGGAATTCCCCCCGAACGGGAGATTGACTTCGGCATAGACTTGTTGCCGGATACACAACCTATTTCAATCCCTCCTTACCAGATGGCCCCAGCCGAGTTGAAAGAACTAAAGGCTCAACTCAAAGATTTGCTAAATACGTGTTTTATTCAACCAAGCATATCCCTATGGGGTGCCCTGGTATTGTTTGTGAAGAAGAAGGATGGGTTCTTGAGAATGTGTATCGATTATCGTCAATTGAACAAAGTCACTATAAAGAATAAGTACCCACTCCCTAGGAAGATGACTTATTTTATCAAATTCAAGGACCGAGTTACTTTTCAAAGATTAACTTAAGGCCAGGTTATCACCAACTTAGAGTGAGGGAGGTTGATATTCCGAAACGACATTCTGAACAAGATATGGTCACTTGGAATTCCTATTGATGTCATTCTGTCTAACAAATGCCCCGACGACATTCATGATCATTATGAATCGTGTTTTTAGAAAGTATCTTGATTTGTTTGTGATTGTCTTCATCGATGACATATTGGTATACTCTAGGAGTGAAAATGATCACATGAGACATTTGAGGATAGTTTTGCAAGTTCTCAAGGATAACCAACTTTTTGCTAAGTTTAGCAAGTGTGAGTTTTTGTTGAGGTTGGTTGCATTTCTTAGGCACATTGTCTCTAGTGAAGGGGTAGAGGTCTTTCCGAGAAAGACAGAACTGGTCAAAAGTTATCCAAGACCTTTGAGTCCTACTGACATTCAGAGTTTTCTAGGGTTGACTGGCTACTATCGGAGGTTTGTTGAGATATTTTTGTCTATCGCATCTCCATTAACGGCCTTAATCCAAAATAATTCCAAGTTCGAATGGTCGGAATCTTGTGACCAGAGTTTCCAATTGTTGAAAGATAGACTCACCTCCGCTCCGATATTGACCTTACCGGAGGGTACCGAAGGCTTTGTGATTTATTGCGATGCCTCTCGAGTGGGTATAGGATGTATGCTCATGCAACATGTCAAAGTCATAGCGTATGCCTCTAGACAACTCAAGCCATATGAGAAGAATTATCCAGCTCATGACCTTGAGCTTGTGTCCGTGGTATTTGCTTTGAAAATTGGGAGATACTATCTTTATGGGGTGCATGTAGATGTATTCATCAATCACAAAAGTCTCCAATATGTATTCACCCAAAAATACTTGAATCTATGCCAAAAAATATGGTTAGAGCTTTTAAAGGATTATGACATGAGTGTCCTTTACCATCCCCACAAAGCTAATGTTGTGGCGGATGCTTTGAGCTGAGTGTCTATGGGTAGTGTGGGTCATCCTAATGACGACAAAAAGGAATTAGTCAAGAATGTTCATAGGTTGTCCTGTTTGGGTGTTCGACTAGAAGAATGATTGAAAGGTGGTTTTATGGTTCGTCATAACTCCGAGTCGTCTTTAGTGATGGATGTGAAGTCTAACCAACATCTTGATCCCCTATTGATGGAGTTTAAAGAGTCGGTCCTTAACAAGAATAATAAATCTTTCTCCTATGGGAAGTATGGGGTACTTAGGTACCAAAGGAGGTTATGTGTGCCGGATGTGGATGGTTTGAGGGATAAAATAATGGATAAGGCTCATGGATACTGATACTCCATCCATCCGGGGGCCACCAAGATGTATCATGACTTGCGTGACATCTATTGGATGAATGGAATGAAAAGGAAAGTAGATAAGTTTGTGTCGAGGTGTCCAAATTGTCAACAAGTCAAAGCCGAGCATCAAGACCCGGGTGGCCTAACCCAAGATATTGATATCCCCACTTTGAAGTGGAAAGATGTGAACATGGAATTTGTGGTAGGTTTGCCTCAAACACGTCGAAAACATGATTCCATTTGGGTTATAGTGGATAGGTTGACCAAGTCAGCCCATTTCCTTCCCGTAAAGGTTTCTTACTCGACGGAGGATTATGCCAAATTGTATGTTAGAGAGATTGTGAAGTTACATGGGGCCCTATGGTCGATTATTTTGGATAGAGGAGCCTAATTCACTTCACATTTTTGGAGATCCTTTTAAAGAGGTACGAAAGTAAATCTTAGCACCGGTTTCCACCCTCAGACGGATGGACAAGCGGAGCACACCATCCAAACTCTAGAAGATATGTTAAGGGCTTGTGTGATTGATTTGAAGGGTAATTGGGATGATCATCTACCCATAATCCTATTCTCCTACAAAAATAGCTACCATGCAAGTATTGGTATGACACCTTTTGAAGCACTTTATGGTAGAAGGTGCCGGTCCCCGATTGGATGGTTTAAGGTGGGTGAGTTTGCTCTTCTTGGTCCCGAATGGGTGTATGAGGCCACCGAGAAGGTTCGACTTATAAGGGAGAGGTTGAGAACGACTTTTAGTTGGCAAAAAGTCCTATGCCGACAATAGAAAGAGAGATCTTGAATTCGAAGTAGGAGATTGGGTGTATTTGAAAATTTCACCTATGAATGGGGTGATGAGGTTTGGAAAGAAAGGAAAACTTAGTCCCCGTTATGTGGGGCCATATGATATTTTGAAGAGGGTCGGGAGTGTTGCCTATGAGTTGAAGGTTCCAAATGAGTTGGCCATAATTCGTCCGGTATTCCATGTTTCTATGCTTAAAAAGTGTATAGGGGACCAGTTTCCGTTCTTCCTTTAGAAGGCTTAGGGGTAAAGGTGGACCTTTCTTATGAATAGGTCCCTTTTGAGATCTTGGATATTCAAATTAAGAAATTGAGGAATAAGGAGGTTGTCTCCGTAAAAGTGCTATGGAGGAACCACTTTGTTGAGGATGCAACAGGGGAGGCCGAGGCCGACATGAAGACCCGCTATCCTCATATCTTCCCCCTACTCCTAGCCAAGGTTAAGGTTATTAATTCCTTATATGACTATTATTAATAATGTTGAACTTATCATGTTTTTCTAAATATGTGCATATTGTAGTAGAAATTCATGCCTAAGTTGAATTCTTGTCTTTCCATGAAACATGTTTTTTATGTTGGCTTTCACTTGAGTATGTTGTGTGCTATAGTATTTATGGAGAATTATAATGAGAATAATTGAGATTGTTTTGATAAGAAATCAACATGTCAACTTTTAATGTTCATATTGAGCTCATATTGAAATGGAGAAGGTAGTACCTCCTTATGAGACATGAAAAGTCGAGCTTTTGTTATGGTATGTGTGGATTAAGTTACTATTTGTTTATGCTATGTTTCATATTGAAGGGAGTTGAAATTTATTCCTATGAGCTGTGACTCATTATGATATTGTTGGTTGGTTGGCTGCTAGTCTTGAGTCTTTTTCCTTTTTCCCAATAGAAAGGTTTAGAGTGTCATTCGGGGACGAATGTTCCTAAGAGGGGGATATTATAACACCCCGTAAATTCCATTAACTATACTAGAGCTTAATATGTTTAATAATGATGTTTTTAGACCTAAATAAGTATAAATAACTTGTTTGAGAAGTTTCGGAGCAATAGGATTAAAGAAAAGCCTTAACGTCCGGAAACTAGCGAAATTTAACTAGTTGACGTCCCTATGTTAGGATAAGGTTTCGGAGGTTCATATGGAATTAAAAACTTGTAAAAAGACTTTGGTTAGTTAGAGTGTAGTATATAGAGTCTAAACGTTTGAAAACAACACCCCAAGGACCACCAGAAGGGTCCTTGGGAAGGACCCCAACATGGGTAGGCAACCTTCCGAAGCAGTCTGTGAAAGTCAAGAATTGGGGGCTACTGTGCGACGCGGATCTGACACGGACCTCACCGCCTCAGCTCAAAATTCAAAAATAAATTGGGGAATTAACCCCGCGACGCGCACCTACTTCACAGATATCGTAAAAGTCGTATTTTGATGTTTTGACTTCACAAATAAACACATTTAAGTGAGGGGTCTTTTGGGTAATTTAATGGGTGACTATATAATGTATTAGGGTCAGTTTTAGGTCAATTTGATCACTCAAATAAAGTCCAACAAGATGAAATAAAAAAATCACCATTTCTCTCCCAAATTCTCTCTTCCTCCAAAACTCCATTGAAGACCATTAGAGTTCCAAGAAGAAGATCAAGCCTTCAAGTTTTTCAACCCAATTTCGTGTCTTTATCATCAATAAGGTATGGTTTCTTTCACTCTTGGGATTCCTTTACCCAAGAGTTCCTTTAAAATATGATTTCTAGATCCCCCAAAACAAGGTTTTTTCTCCTCACATGGGTCTTCTTTCTAAAACGAAATTGTGAGTTTATTGTGATGAATTAATGTTGTTTAATTATGAATTAATGGTTAATTGATGAATTCTATGCCATTTCCCTTGACCCATGTATTTCCCCTAAATCCCTAATTTCTTGGATTGATTAAGGTGCACTGTTGAGGGTGATGAACATGTCACTTGTTTTCTTTGATTTTAGTTATGTTAATACTTCATGAATTTCCCTATTTCATATGTTGATTGTGATTTCTTGGGTATTGAAGTTTGAAGTACCATGAAGGTCAATGAGGTATGATCTTGATTCTCCTTTGATCTCAATTATTCAAGGTGAAATCTACTTATGTGATGATGATGCTATATCTAATTGTGTTGTTGTGATGTTGGTGACAAGGATCCTTCATCCCTAACCCTAGATCTTTGAGTTTACTATGAAGTATGTAATTATGTTATTATGTGATCATTATATGATTGAATGTAGTTTCTCATGATTATAATGTTGTGTCTAAAGTGAAAGGATAGTTCTCACTTGTGATCACCTATGAGCTATTATGATAAAATGTTTACTTAAAGGTCTAAAAGAGACTAATGTGAACTTGTATGATGTTATATGATGATTACTAAAGGGAATAATTGCTTGGCACCAAAAGGGCATGTAAATGAGATGTAGGTCTCATGTTAGTATGTCCGGCCTCCCACATGGGTTTCCTCACGACTGGTAGTGTTGGTTCCCATGATATGTGTTGTCTCATGAGATGGTAACCTTCACAATTAGTAGTCAAGGTTTCTTAAATCAATATCCTTGAACCTTAACTATGTGCCCACATAGGACTCTAGCTTAGTGGATCCACGTAGAATAGCTATGTATGAATGGTTGCACCTTAGGCAAGTGTTAACCCTCTCTTTTCGGTGTGGGGGTAGAACACCGGATTCCATGTAGCTCACATGGTCTCTTGTCGGTTATGGTACTTATTTCCCTAAATTAAAAGTATGAAAAAGTTGTGTATGTGAACTTATATTAGGGTTGTCTTAAAGGTTACTACATAATGTGAGGGAGGGTATGTGACTTCTCTTACACATTGCACATGTGGGATCCTATAAGATGGTTCTAGTAGTATTCTATTATGTTTATGATTATGTTGATAAGCTATGACTAGTATTGGTATATGAAGCATGTTATATATATATTAGAATATGTTGTAAGTATGAAATGGGTTGCTTAATGAGATACTTAATGTGATACTTAGCTTTGAATAGAATTAGGGGCTTTATTCTTGGCATTGCACAAGTGTTACTTGAGTTACTTATATGTTGATATGGTTATGATGTTCCTTATATGTGTACATTGAATAGTTGGGCATTTGCGCATAGTTTTGACTAAGTTGTGCCTTTTCTCATGCATTTACGATTTTATGCATAGGGACCATACTTAGTACATGTGGTTTGTACTAACCCATATTTCTTGCATGTTTCCCCAAACATTGTAGGTTCGGGCCATTGAGGTATCATCGAGGCTAAAGTAAGAAGGCTTGGACTAGACTCTCCAAGTTTTGGTATGCTCTCTAGTTCGAGGATTCTACCACACACTCTATCTTAGTAGTACTTGTATTGTCTAGTAGACATTCATTTCATTCCTATTGTTGAATATATTGATGTAAGCCCTATGTGGCAATTATGGATTTGTATAAGGGCTTTGCCCGGATTGTTTGACTTCATTTAGATGGTTGGTATGAGATAAAGTATTAGACTAAATTCCTATGCGTTATTATGATCTATTGTGAAAAGCCGATGTATGCTTCCTATGTAGAGGTCTATGTAAACCTCCATACTATATAGGCAAAACTTTTTAATTTTCCGCATTTTTTTGACATTTGATTTCTATGACGAATTCTAAGAGGCTTGTCTTAGTCCTCGTAGAGGACGATGATGCCGGTAACGACTAGGGTGTACTTTGGGTCATTACAGAATATATCAGACTTCACATTTAGCTCATGTGGTTTGATTATCAGTTATTAGTAGCTCCCACAGTTCAATCAGACTGTTGCATTTACCATATTTACAGTACAATCATTACTTAGTCTCAACATGTTATAAATTTGGTCATTGCATCTAGTTAGCTCAACATTCAATATATCATGTTCAGAATATTATACTTGCTTTTGTGCTTTTTCATTTAAACTTTACTTTATCCCTCATGCTCATAGTTCTTAGTCGTAGCCTTCTTGTACTATGTCTTCACCATGCCCTACACTCCATAAAGAAACTTATTCATCTGAGCCTTGGAATCATCAACCACGTGAGAAGCATACCTTGAGAGTTGGGTAAACTTGAGCCCATACTCTTGGAATTTCATATTACCTTGCCTCAAATTCACGAACTCCTGAGATTTTGCCTCCCTTAGATCTGTTAGGAAGAACCTACCCAGAAAGGTTTCATTTAAGTAATCCCAAGTGATAGGAGTGACATCTGTACCCGATTCTTTTTCGACTAAGTATACCAGATATGAGTCACATCCTTCAACTGATAAGATGTCAACTCAACCCGATCATTTCTAGGGACCTGCATCACCTCAAGTATTTTCTTGATCTCATCCAAGAAATTTTGGAAATCCTCACCATCTTGTGAACCGAAGAACTCTGGAAGATTCATCCTAACAAAATCTCGCATTCTAGTTGTAGCTAAGCCAACGTTAGCATATGCCTGAATTGGAACTTATGGTTGTTATGATTGTTGTGGTTGGCCACACTCTGAGCCAACATCTGAATGACATTCTGTTACTTTGCATTCGTGACTTCTTGGTCATGGACTAGAGGAGTTGCGTTTAAGTTCCTGTCATTTGCATTCGTAGCGTTAGCTCTATGAGGCAGCATGATTTGAAACATAGAAAACCGAGTTAGAGCTGAATTAGATCACACCTTACGCATTATACGAGTAACAATAGAGTGAAGTTTTTCCTAAAACACTTTTTAGCCTCCCCCTCATTAGATGTGGTGTATTTCATACCCATGAAAAGGTCTCTACTTAGTACAAATTTTTGGACATCCTAGAAAAGTTAATCCTAGCGCTCTAATACCTAATTTTTCACGTTCTGAGGCTACCCCCTAAATGCAGACACATGATCTAGGATCATGAGTGAGTCGAAGCTAACCCTGCAGGCATAAGCATGAGCATACTAAAGATAATCTGAGCAATAAAATTGTGTGGAAGCTAAATCATAAGATATTCTATAAAAAATGGGGAATACCCATATATTGTTTGAATATATAAGATCTTATAGTTTTAATACAAAAGAGATATCCTACTCAAATACTATGTTGAATCTAACTATGCCAGAAATAAGTCTCTAAACTGAATACAAGTGCTGGGACATGCCCCAGCTAAATCTAGCAAAATTGAAACTAAAAGACCTAAAGCGATAAAGATAAACATTTCACTAGTTCTCGAAGAATGAGGACTCACTATGAATGCTGCTGAACTGAAGATTGGGATCTAATCTATGTGTGATATGACTGTTGAGGACCTGAAACTACATTAAGAGAAGATGTATAGCATAGTGTGCGTCAATACTTAAAAGTATTGATCATGAGGGATAGAGTAAAGTTTAACTGAACACGCATTGAAGCAAGTATAATATTCTGAACATGATATAAATACTGCATACTAAGCTTAACTGAATGTAATGAATATTTTTATAACATTTGAGATTAAATATTGATTGTACTGTAAATGAAGTCAACACAATAGTCTACCTAAGATGTGGGAGCTACTAGTAACAGACAATAAAACCACATGAGCTAAATGTGGAGTCCGATGTTTACGCCCAATTGAGAGTACCCCAATATACCTGACCAAAGGTATAGAGGCATGATGGCGTGATCACTAAATTGATGCCACAATGGGGACTTCCAACCTACATGTTTAGTAATTTTGGACTATATGGGTAGGGTGAACCCTAGTACAACTTGTTATTATGGTACTCTCAAGGAATTAGTGATTAACCATAATGTTTGAGTTTCTGTGATACTGTATAGCTCAAAACTTAACATTTAAAATGTGAATGCAATAATTGATATGATTATGCATTAATAATTGAGACGTATAAATGAATAACTAAAATATCTGACCTAGCATGTGTAATTCAAGAACTGTAGAAATACAAATCCATAGTTCTAAAATTCATGCAATAAACTGAGTACTAACATGATAACCTTATTCGGAACATATACACAAGTAATTCATAATAACTATATGAGATTCTAGAAACCTTAACTATGTTTATAATAGGGGAATCAAGACTCTGACCTAATTTATCGAGAAAAATTAGATTTCAACTCCCCAATATTGCAAATTGTTTTTTAAGCCTTAGAAACTAGGCCGTTTCTATTAGGGGAATGTTTTCGCATGATTTTATGGAGGGAAAGAGCCCTAAGTTAGGGAATATAATCACATTTTGGTCGGTGTTGGGATTTGTTAATAATCTTGGAAAATAATAGGACACTAGAGATACATTATTGTTTGTATTTCTTATTTTAAGCTAATAATAAGCTGAGGCACTTCACAAGGGTAAAAATTGGGCTATTAAGAATTTTCAAGAGGCTTTATTTGTATAGGTGATGTTTGTATGTTTTTATTTACGTATCTGTGCTTGTGTACTGCTTTTTAGTATCATATGTTCAATGCGTTATAGGGAGGCATATGAAATGACATCGTGTATGTAATCTTATGTAATAAAATGTGTGACTTGAGGGTTTTAAGTGGTCTTGTTCATTGTTCTTTGTGATTTTACAGTCTTGTTTGTGATTGGTAGTTGGCTCGGGAACCACACTAGTACACAATGTTGTTGGTCGGTATGACACTAACAATTTTGTTTCCGTTTCGTGAAAGGAATCACATATGTGATTATGGTTCCATGAGAGGAGAAAATATTTGCATTATGATCATATGGAACATATTTTATGCATTGGTTGATTCATGACATATCATTGTGCGTATGTGGTTGGTAATTGATGATATGTGTATTATTATGGATTATTTTTTTGTGGTGAACTGTTTATCTTCGCAATCACGTATTGGATGATTTATCCTACTAGTACACGGTGGTTTCTGTACTATTACTGCACTTTTTTCCTTTCTTGTTGAGTGTAGCGAATTGTCAAACGACTGATCCAATACCTCAAATCAGAGACGTTTAATTCAAAGTCCAAGGATGAACTTTATTTATGATTCCAGGAATACTTCTACATTTTCGTGACCATTTGTTCGGATATATTTTAGACTATAGTTACGTTTAGATTTTGAGGTTGTTTCCCTAGTTTGACTATTCAGAGTTTTTGTATGGTGTTTGTGTTTTTTTAGTTCTTAGAGATAATTTCACATCACAATTGTCTTAGCTATTGAGTTGAGTTTACGGGGATTAAATTTTATAGTTACGAAATTATTTTTATTGTTTTATTGCTAAAACTTGGCTTATTATATAGTGTTGGTTTAGTTTGGATCAGTCCTTGATTCCTGCATCTCGTTGCTTCAGCATGGGTGCCACTCACTATGGTCGGGGTCATGAAATAGTCCATACCTAGAATGAGATCAAAATGAAGCATGACTAATTGAACTAGATTGATCAAGTTTTTTTTTTTATGTAAAATTGCTATCGAGAAATTTCAATAAACATGTTTAGCTAAAACTAACTCATCAACAAGAGTAGAGACTGAAAAGAGTTTTGGTAGAATTTTGATACTGACATTAAATGTGATAGAAACATAAAGAGTCTCAAAGGAATGTGTGACCCCTAAATCTAACAGGACAAAATTTTTAATTGAAAGACTCGTAACATACATTGACCATGTAAGAGTCTTCTTGATTCGATCGAGTCTGAATATCATGAAACTTATTTTGACTCTGTCTTCCATCAGAGCTAGATGTTGTATCATGTTGAGTCGTGCGAACTACTAAAGCACTAGGCTAAGTCAGTTGATCAACATTTTTACCTTGCTTGCAATCAATGTGCAATCCTTCAATCTATGACTAGTCTTACCATATCCAATGAAACTACTGGTATCATCCATGCATTATTCCTTATGGTTCTTATCAATCTTCTCACAAGTAGGAAAAGAATGTCCACTAGAAACACGTCGCCTTACTAAGAGTATGGCACCCTTTTTATTACAATCCAAGGCTACCCCCCCAGACGTGACATGGTTCCTAAAGTCATGAGTGACCTAAACTACCCACATGGCATAACATGATACTACGATGTCATAAAAATCTGAAATAACATGGAATAGTGGAATAGAGTCTCAAATTACTCACATATCATAAAAGAGAAAGTTGAATACAATTACTCACAGAAGAGAAAAATCAGCAACGTGTGAAGACGAAGAACTAGTGTATGCCTTTTGGTTATATATTTGTTTTAAAATTAAAAACGATCACGCAAGCCCATTTATTAAATAAAAATTTAATGCATATATCAAGGCCCTAAATAATGACCCGGTACAACAAGCCTTTAAAAGAAAAATAAAATAAAAGGAAAGCTGCTAAACCTAACAAGAAACATCTTGCCATTGTATCGATAATGCCGCCTCTTCTTCTGTACTGTGAATTCACAATCTTGCAAAGATAACAATGGCGATATCGAACAATGAAATCGGGATTCTAACATCACATCGGAGAAACACTATACAAGTATCTGAGATGGAAAGAATCCACCATAGAAATTGAAAACCTCTAACAACTGCCATGAGTTCTAACTGCGTTAAAAAGTTCTTCAGCCAAAAAAAATTGACTGGTAAGCTTCTTTTAGATTAAGTGTCACCAAACTTATCAGATAAGTAATAAATATTCCAAGACTCACTTTCTTTTTGAAAGATTAACCATCTCCGGTATCTTTTTTATACAGATAAATCTAAAAAGTGATATCGTTGTGAAAGAACAAATTCCATGGTAAGTTAGTTATCTACATGAAACCTTTGTCTATCTATCATATGGTTCTCTTTATGCCTTGTTCCTTTTATAATAATTTATATGGAATTTTTGATGCTTTCAAATTTGTAAACTAGGAATTTATATGATACAACTATTTTCTTATTCTTATGAATGACAACTATAGAGAAACAAGAACACATCTATTAAGTAGAAAGCAATGCTTTATGCGTAATCTAATCATTTATATCCATGGTCGAAAATTAGTTTAATACTACAGTAAAGACTATTAGATTAGATAATGGACTAGAATTATTGAACAATGAAGCCGCCTCTTTCTTTCAACTCAAAGGCATCATACTTTAAAACTCATATCCGTATACACCACAAACAATTGCTATTATGGAAAGGAAACATAAATACCTATTTGAAACAACTAGATCCCTACTTTTTCAATCCAAATTACCCATAAAATACTGGGGTAGATGTATTATGACAACTACTTTTATAATTACCAAATTACCTTCACATGACTTGCATAACAAGTGTCCAGTTGGATTATTACTCCAACAACAACCCTCGTACTCTCATATGATAAGGCTTGGTTGCTTATCCTATCCATCCACACCTAAAATTCACAATACCAAATTTGACCCTAAGAACAATCATCATGTATTCATAGGCTATCCTCTCAATACAAAGGGGTGCAAAGTTCTGAAGCTAGATTGTAAGAAAATTCATGTGTCTTGAGATGTAGTATTTCATGAGACAATGGTTCCCTTTTTATTAGCAAAAGATTCTATCACTATTCTAGCCTCTCATTTTCCTCTTTATTTCTTGATCTTGTATCTCCTTCTGCCACCTCCAATACCCTTCCTAATGGAAAATATGATCAAAGGGTCAATGTGACACCTAACCAATTTGAGCCACCTGATATCTCCATCACCATACCTACTGTCCCTCCTCATACCTCATAAAACTCACCTCTTGCAACACTTCCTACATTACACACTAACATGTATCCACATTCATCAATAGTTGCACCAGTACCTAGGAAGTCAACTATAGACCACAAACTACTGTCCTAATTACATGACTACATTCATCATGTCCTAAGCCCACTTCTCTTTATCTCTGTGCGTCCTTCTCCCAAAAAGACATATTTCCCCTGAAGACTATGCCTCCTTCTCCAAAAACAATCATATTACCCCTAAAATTCATTTCCATTTAGTCAAGCTTTTGTAATAAACATTTCTCAGCAATTATGACTCCTATATGGCAGATTGCTATGACAAAATAATTTCATGCATAACACAAGAATCATACATGAAATCTGGTTCCTTACCACCTAATAAGAAACCCATTGGTTATAAGCGGTGTATAAAATCAAACATAAGGTAGATGAGACTGTTGAGAGACTAAAGGCAAGGTTAACTGTATAGGGATATAAGGACCATGTTGGAGTTGACTATAATGAAACTTATTCCCTAATTGTTAAAATGACAACAACTAGATCCTTACTTGCTACTGCAAATAATAAATGTTATATATTTTTTAGTTAGATATGAACAATGCATTCATTATTGAGAAATTACATGAAAAGGTTTTATGGATGTACCACTGGCACATCTGGACTTGTATGAAAGTTAAAATAAGCACTCAAACATGCTAACATACAAATTTAGAGGTTATAGACATTCTAAGAATAATTATTCTCTATTCCAAAGAAAGTTAGGATCTTCTATTGTTTTGTAGAAGTTATGTGGATGATGTTTTACTGATTAGTACATACCTTGTTAAAATCACTGCCTTGTAGAAGTTATGTGGATGATATTTTACTGTCTAGTTCATATCATTCTCCTCACCTCTTGATCCCTCCATCAAGCTTCGAGCTGATGAAGGTTCATTACTGTTAGATCCTTCATATTACATGATGCTCTTAGCTAAACTGAATTTCCTTATAAAAATTGGCTTGATATTTCCTATGGAGTTCAACACCTAAGTTAATTCATGCATGTACCGAGAGAATCCCATCTACATGCAACATTCCATATGTTAAGATATTTAAAATAGGATCCCACCTTCGGAATCTTCATGTCCAACTCAAATGAATACACGGTTAAGTCCTTTTGTGATGTAGCTTCCTGTCCTGATTCTAGGAAATCTGTTACTGGTTATGTTATCCTTCTTGGCAACAACTTGTGAGCTGATTATCCAAGAAGCAAGAAAACATCTCTCCATCTTCAATTGAGGCAGAGTATAGGTTTCTTAGAAATGTAGTTGGTGAATTGGTTTGGTAGCTCAAATTAGTGATTAACTTACAGTCATTGCCAATACTTTCCACGTATTTGGTGATAGTCAATCAGGTTTACACATTGCCATAAATATCACACTGATTTTGATGGAAAATTCTCTCATTGGTGTTTATTCAAAGACCGCTTTTTCTTTATATAAATAGAACCTTTCAAAGAATTTGTTTTGACTTTATCAACTTCTACAAGGAAAGGAATTCGTTTCCCTGGAAAACTATTCATTTTCCTTATTGAACTTGTCTTCCTCTTTCACTGCCTAGGTCTTGTTTATATTTTCTTCTGTCCTTCTTCAACTTGAATTGCTATCCCTTATTTCTTTCCTTCTTAATTTCTTTGTATTTTTTTTCGCTGCTTTATTTCGGCACTAAAATATTTTTCTTCCTTTCTACAATCTCTCATATTTATATAGGTTGTCCGAATTCACGTCTAGGAACCTGGTTCATATACTAGAGTACTCATAAGAGAACAAGTAGTGAACAATATTCACTTTATCAATCATCAAACCTACTTTATATGTTCTCTTACTTTCAAAAATTTATTATTAAGTATAATTATCTTAGTCTTGCAAGTGTCAATTTTTAACACATGGCAAAATCTTACTTTTTTCTTGTGAACAATTTGACTAGAGATGGTATTTATCTAATCTGGTTAATGATACATGAATATAATACTTATCCATTTGCATAAATGAATTACAGTATTCAACATTTTACAAATACTAAATTTAAAATATTTTCAATTATACAACTAAAATTTCAGGTATGTATTCTTTCTTTAATCTAATAAATTAAAATTACTTTTCATTTCCTTCCTTTTCTTCTTCTTAAAGAGATTTTTGAACTAATATATTGGGAAAATGTAGCCTATATACTTATTGGAAAATTAAGGTTTATTTTGTAAAGTTTGTATTTGAATTTGTAATAGAGAAATTTTAAGAGTGAGAAAAAGTGAAGAAAATCAAAAGAGAATGACAAAAAGAAGTGAAAGGGTGCAATTTTTACTTTTTTTTTTCACTTGAAGTTGTCTATTACAAGAGATACTTTTTATTTTTTAATATCATTAATTATGTTCACTTTTTAGAAGTTAATGATTTTTTTGCTTTGATATTGATTTTTATAGACTTATTTTAGAGTTAAAAGAACAAGAAGTTGTCCATGTGCTATCATATTTAGCACTTGGTTGACATTAACATGTAATTAAACTTCTGGACCAATTGTGATAGTAGTATAATTTTTTTGGATTACTTGACTATTCAAAGTCTCTTGGCTAGTCCGTTTTACTTAATTTGCTCTTTAACTTTTTCTAGATAATCATGTAGACCTTTGGTTCTACTTCAATAAATATGAATAAGCATAATTTATAGGTGTGTATGAAATTATTTTATATTTGTGCTAAGTAGAAAAAGACAAATATATATGAACAAATAGAAAAATTAAAATAAAAGTAGAATCAAAGGTATAAATGATCACCAAGAAAAAGTAGAATCTTTAGAACTAAAAAATCATCTATTGAGTGATGTAATACTCATTACGACCAAGTAAATGCTCAATAGAAAAATCCTTGAGATTCACATTTGATGAACCATTTCCTTCATAGCTTCTTTAGCCAAATCTTTCCATTTATTGGAATTATTTCTCAATACTTCCCCTTTACCATCGGCTCCCGTGACGATCTCTTATACCTCTCAAACTCATCTCTTTCCATTACCCCCTTCATTAACATTCACACTAACTCCATTCTTCCAAATATCTTCAACTAACTTTGCATTAAAAACTTGATCATTCTAGATCAGGTACAGCACGACAAGCACCCCAAATCTATGATATCCAAAGTCAAATTTCACCCATAGTGAGTTAGGAAATAACCAACAAAAGGGTGTTTCAAAACTTCCACAGGTGGGCACAAACTCACTATCTTTTCCTATTTTTCCAATTCCTCATTGTCACTTAACTATTCCTTCATCTTTTCTCTGTTTCGCCCTTCCCTTATAACCAACAAAAATGGCTTCCTACATTTCAACAACCATTGACCAATCTCCTCCCTCACTAGACTTGATATCTTAGAGTAACTATCACATGAAGTGCAAGTAACTAATCCATTAGTCATTAAAACCAATCAATCCATATAATTTTTGAATTAATCTCTATCATATCATCGACAAATGGATTATCATCAAGAAAATTTGAAGGAATTGAAGGACACGTTCCCACAATAGTTACATTCTTTAAAATTCTAAAAGCATCAAATTTTAAATCATCAAATGGATTCACAAGAATTCTTACAATACTATTCAGTATCTTAGTTTGCCTCTTCATTGTCTCAACTTCCCAGTTGCTCTCCAAATCAAACACAAAAGAAGGAAAATCAATTGGACTAAGTGGTGACAATCTTTATAAATCTATTATTATATCCTTAGAGTCACAATTTTTAAAATAATTTGATCTAGTAAATCTATAATAATAAATATAAAAAACTATGGCTGGATTAATCCAAAATAAAGTAATGGGATGTAAATTTTTTGTTCAATCAACCAACCCTATCCATAATAATAGTGTAGATCACATGTGAAAAGGAAAAAACTATGCATTTGATTTGATTAAATTGAAAACAAATTTTGAGTCATGAGATTCTATAAAAGAATAAAAATCCCTTCTTATAGCATTATTCTCAGGCCAATGCCAAATTAATCCATTTCTTCAATTTTCCAAACAATTAATCAATTTAGGCACTGAAGAGATAGATAATTTCTTGAAAATTTGAACAGATAGATTAATTTGTCCTTGACCTGGGAATAGTGCTATAAGAACGAATTTTTTCATTCTTCTATAAGATATCATTGGTCCGAATTTATTTTAAATTTAATACAATCAAATGCAAATAATAGTTCCCCTTTTCACATGTTTTCTACACTATTTAATTGATTGATCTGGTCTCATGGCCCAAAAGTTTAATATCCTTCTACAGTATTTTGGATCCAACCAATCATAGTTTTTATTTATTATAATTCTAGATTTATTGATTATTCTAATTATTTCATGAATTGTAGTTCTAAAGATAAAATAATAGAGTTACCAATACTGCGATCACTAAGTCCTATTGAGTTTCCTTCTTTTGTGTTTGATGATGTGGTGAGTAACAATTGAGAAGTCGAGTCTAGAATAGGCAAATTGAGATATTAAAGAATGTGACTATTGTGGGAATGGAGTCTTCAATTCCTTCATTTTTTTCTTGAAGCTAATTCTTTTGGAGTCAATATGATAGACATTAGTTGAAAACATAATATTTATTTATTAGATTTAATGATTAATGAATTAGTTATTTACATAACATTTGATAGTTACTATGAGATATCAAGTTAATTGATGGAGGAATGTTTCAAGGATGTTGAGAAGTGGGAGGACAATTTTGTGGGTGACAAAGGAGGGAAGAACATATGAAAAACAAAGAGAAGTTGAGTTTGAAAGATGAACCGTAAAACCAAGGAAAAATAGTGAGTTAGTGCTTGCACATGGAAGTGCCGAAACACCCTTCACTTGATTATTTTGGGACGCATTATTTGTGGGATTTGACTTTGGAGTTATAGCTTTTGGGGTGCCCGTTGTGGTCTGTCCTATCTAAAATGACCATGTATATAATCCAATGCTCGTTCAAGGTGTTTGGAAGAATGGATTCAAAGTTAATGTTGGTGAAGGTTGTATGGCGGAAAGAAATAAGATTAAGTGGTATAGAAATTATGACGGAATTTGGTGAGGAAGGTGAAAAATTGAGAAAGAGTTCCAAGAAATTGAGGGATTTGTCTATGAAAACTATTAAAGAAAATGGTTCGTCAAATGAGAATATCAAGGCTTTTGCTAATGAGATTTTACTAGATCATAATGAGCACTAAATCACTCAATAGATCATTTCAATAAAATTGCTAGTAATCAATTTTAATTTTCATAGAGATTGTTCTCTGGTTTATGTAAAAGTAGTTAATTTCTTTTGAGCTATTCAAAATGAGATAATCTTATTAGTTTATTTTATTATTTTGTACATCCACTTACCGTTAATATTCTCAAAAATAACTCAATGGTAATTAGGAATGGTAAATAAGGTAGGGCAACAAACATGATTGTGTGTGCAAACCTAAAGTTGTATGATCTATTATTTATGATATTCTTTCTTTTTGTTGTTTAAGGCTTAGCTCACCAACCCTATTTGTTATACCTACTAGAACACTTTTGACTTTGGCATTAATTATCAATTTCGCCATAGAACTATTGAAAATCTTTAAAAAACTCTTCTACTTAACTAACATGACTTAAATACACTCCTCTCATGTCAAACAGAGAAATGTGTTATTAACACACATATACATAGAATATTCTATTGATATGACATATACATAGGTATATTACATGGTATAAGAGGAGTGTTTGAAACATAGTTAGTCAAGTAGAGAGTTGTTTCTAGTGCTAGCAATAGTTCGGGGATGAAACTAATAATTCTCGCCAAGATCAAGGACGAAACTAAAATTTTCGTCTTTGTTTTATTTTCAAAATATTATCTATACTTGTTATGTTCTTATTGTACGAAACAAATACTCACTTTCGTTACATATTGTCATGCGTTGATTCGTCTTTATTCATAAGGCACCTCATGCGTAAATTCAAAATTCTTGAAATGCAAACACCTCAAAAATTTCTAAGTTAAGACCCAAACCATTATTGAATTACGTATAAGGTCGTATAAAGTTATTCCTATGTATTATTAGATTCTAAGATCAATTGATTAGTATGATAATGATTTTGAATATCAATGAAGGTCACTGGAATTCCCTGGCACAAAGTTGAGTTGAAATCTTCTTAACGAATTAAGTTTTGACCTATGTTCTACTTAGGTCAACTTCAAACAATAATATATTTCACCACATAAAGAATTAGGTGTCCCATTAACTCTAAAATCTAAGGTCTTTGAGTCCTCTTTCCAACACCACTAAGATTGCTTCATTTCGAGTTCAGAGTAAGAAGATATGCTCATTTTAGGCGCCTCTTTTTTTAAGGTGCCTCAACCATTTTTAGAGGGGTAGTTTGGTCTTCTACCATCCCTTGTAAGCCTAAGACACTTTTTTCTTCACCGAATTAAGGTTCTTATCAGTGTTAAAACATTTTTGATGTTCTTTAGCACTTAGAAGAATTAGAACAAGGCTCCAACATGAGAAAAGGCTAGTGTCATATTTCAAAAGGAATTGTATGGAAGTTACCATGTATTGGTTTTGGATTTGTGTTTGAGAAACAAAAGTTTAGGAATAATTTCCCAATTCTAAACAAATTTGGGTTCCTAGTTTTAATTATAAAATTTGTCGGGTGTTGCGGGGAGACCTAGTAGTTCAAGCCTTGAGTGGCACATCAGCAGTGCTCCCTATGTTTCCTTCTGAAGTATGGGGTACGATGCCCCACATTAGCAGTATGCTAGGGGTCGCCTAGGCTTATTTCTTCTTCGTTTCATCCTGACGTGTTGCTTTAAGTTGTGGCCATATTCCCCTCTCTGTATTAGATCCTATAGGCTCCATTTACCTTTTAAAGTTTCTTCATAATCTAATCACTTGTCCTAGTGCACATTCAAAACTAAAGTGAGCTTAAAAGAAAATTTTAAAAGCAATATTTTTGAAAAAGAATTTAAAGGAACATAAATTGTTCCAAAAGCATTATTTTCACATTGAGAAAAGAACTAAGATTCATGATTAGTATGACAAATGAGTATATCATCAATGTTTAAGTAGAATGACATCTAAATATGACATTAATGTTTATGTAGTATCACTAACGATCATATATGATCAAATCACAATATGATTTCAAATATAGTTTTCATGATTAAAACCTAAATACTTGTTATTTATTGAGTTTAAGGGAACTTTAATGGTCCCTAATGTATCTTAAACATTTTAAATGCATGTTTTGTAGAGGATTTTTAAATAAAGAATCAAATGGTTTCAAATGCATTATTTGACAGTTGATAACAAAAAGAGTACGATTGATGTTTCTGAAAAGTAATAGTCTCTTTCTTTGAAAAAGGTGATTGAGCAAAGTATGTTATTGTGATGCAGATACATGTGTTCGGAATCATCAACAATATTTTCGTTGAGATCCCTTTGCTCTTAAGAGAGCTTGGTGAGAGTCCTTATATTTCGGGGGAATTCACATTTTATGTTCTCAGTTTTCTTGAGGTGTTGTAGAACTTGTCCCAACATTTATAATGAGTAATAAAGGCTTCAAAGATAGTTAGGGTTGATGAATCTCTTAGTATATTCCTTCCTAATTTGAGATCTTGAAACTGTTACTTATACTTCATCAACTATTTTTCAGACATTTATTTGAGTTGATATTACTTATGGATTTTTAAAATTTCCTAATTTCTTGAGTAAGTCTTCTGCTTAGTATCTAGCCAGAACAAAGTTTCGCTTGGGGATCAACAATGGTTTTCGAGTGCCAATCAAGAGTAAGTGTAGGCTCCAGTGTCACAAGTAATACATTATCTTTTATTTTTTTCTCCCAAATAGATTGGATTTTTCTGTAACCCTTCTTAGACAACCGTAGCATATGATAAATGGAGGGAATATATTTCAGCAAAAGAAGGTAAAAACTTAAGATTTTTGGTATGCGTTCATCACGACTCCTCACACGGAGCCAAAAGCTTAGGGTCAAGTTCATCCGCAATTCCTTAGCACAAAGGTAGGTTAGACTTTTTAACTCCGTAGTTTACGCTTGTTCTCATTGCTTGATATTTTGTAGATTGACAAGAGAGTGGATGCCTATGCATGCGGGCATGGAGTTTGGGTTGTTAAAGTGTGTTGTTTATTATTATTAAGGAGGAATAATATAATCATTATGGTTCACTAGTTATTAATTGCACATTTTGAGTTCCTGGTTGGGGTGGTTTGGTTCTAGTTGTAAGGTTAAGTGTTATGAAAATATAAGTTATAGCTAATTTTTGGGGTATGGGGTAATTAACGAAAGGCATAATATTAATTCATGAGATTAGGGTTAATTCTAGAAAATTAAAGTGTTTCAAAATGGAATCCAGTGTTGGGTTGTTGATATATGTAGGTGATGGTTTGTTTATCTTCTAAAGTATGTAATGTATGCATTTTAACTACTTGCATTATTATTTGTGTGATGCCTATGGGAAAAATGGAAGGCTAATGTGAAATGAATTCATGTAATAATCTCAGCAATTAGCAAGCTATATTCTTTTGGTTCAAGTTGGTAGATCATTATGGTTATGATCGTGCATGCTACTTATAATTGATCGCTTGTTGAGGTAACACATTGGTATAGAAAACTAAAGTTGACTTAGATATTACGTCTTGTATGAATTATTAATGAATGATCCAGGGTGCCGCACCAGTACACTAATAGCTTATGTATGAGTTTCATAAAAGAACTGAACTTTCATGTTTGTTAAGTAAACGGAACATGTTTCTTATTTATGTCATGTTTATCACCAGTTGGACTTTGAGTGGTTGGGTTGGTATTTTTTAATAAAGGGGTGGCTCTTATATAGATCGAAAATGCACGTTGAACACCATAGGTTTTGCCTTAGAGGATCCTTGGATGGTTCGGGTTACTTGAAAGATGAGAGGCCTAGGTGTATGTATTTTCCAATATTGTGGAACATGTTTCGTGTATTAGTTAAACTAGATTAGTGACTGGAGACTTGATATGAGTTGTTTACTTACATGAACTATATATGTTTATTGGAGTGGTCTAAGATATATCTGATAAAGGGTAGGCTTGGAAAACTTAGAGAAGAAAGAGGGCTAAATGTTTAATGGTGTAGTTGGCAGCTGACCAATGTAGGAAGTGGGACTTATATGTTCTAGTTTGTGTATTATACATGAGATGGTACAAGCAAATGGGAAAATGTTTGGGGTGGTGTAACTTTAATATTGGATGGTTCTTTCTAAATGTCTACTTTATATTAGATGGTGGATTCGGATCAATCGATGAGGCCTATCATTAATTGTTTTTTGTACTGATACTGCTCTTTCTATAAGACTTGACATAATCTAGTTGCATTCAACGATGTTTTATAAGTTAAGATGATGATGATCTTCGACGTCTTCTACTCTTCCTTCCTTGTGGTAGAAATTATATTCCATTTTGTTTTATAAACATGTACTCTTAGATGCTCTTGTACCTTGTCAAACTAATTCGTTGGAGACTTTGTGTGTTTCTTTGCAAATAACTTTGGGTTTTGAATCAAATCAATAGTAATTCCATAATTAAATACGATGTTATATTATGTTTTATTTGTATTATGCATGTTATGATTATGTTTGGGGTAAAGATTCCCTATCTAGTTGTTACAGTAGATGCCCACATGACCCAAGGAATTGGGTCGTGACATGGGTAGTATGATGGGATCTTACTTATGCATGACACAAGTTGACTTTGAGGGTATTCATAGTAGATTTCTGTTATGATATGATGATTTACATATTGAATATACTTATGAATTATTCTTTCACTCTACTTTTTATGATGATTCTCGAACTTGATGAAGTGCATGCTCTTTAACTAAATTGTTCATTTTTAGCATATTTTCATGATTTTGTGCATGTCTATCATACTTGGTTTATTTTTATACCAACCCATATTTCTTCTACATTTTCCACAAAGTGTAGGTTCCGATGTTTGAGGTGATCTTTCTTTGATACAAGCTTGGGTCGACTATTCTCCTAGTTTGTGTTGAGTCCTCATGGATCCGAGGACAAATGATATCTTTTTGATCCTTTTCTTTCATTGTATTTGACTTTTGGATTTCTATTGTAAGGGTTGTGACCCTAGTTTGAGAATTGTTATAGATGGCTAAATGAGACAATGTCTAGACTTTTCCCTTTGCTTTTATGAGAACTTCTTTTGGCATGAAAAATGTGTTTTACTCTTTATTTTTCTTGTCACGCCCTGAGCCTACACCTTGGGCGTGCCGACAGTCGAAGACCATTGTTGGCCTCAAACGAACCCATAACCTAACTTACTTAACTCAGCGGAAGACAACAATAAAAAACTATAATGATAAAACTTAACTGAATTGATAAAGCATACTAACTGAGAGTGTTGTAAATGATTAAAACACTCATCTGGCCAAAAGTGGCAACCTAAGTCTTAACAAATAGAAAGAAATGGAAAGACTAAAGGACTAACATTTGTCTATCTATCTATAAAGTCTTCTAAAACATAGGTGGATATTGGGACATACCCCAAACATGCTAAAGAACTAACTAGAAAGTAATGACATTAGTACATTGAATGTACGAGTATGCTAGTTGGAATACTAAAACTACATAAGCTTGAAAAGAGTAAGAAGGAACATTTACCTTGACTCTACTCAACTCATGAACAACATAACTCAATAGTACTGACTCATTTCAATGTAAAACAATTTAAAAGCAAGTACAATATTAAGAAAAGTTGTTTGAAAACATGTCATAAATTTTGAATGCATACAAGGATACAAATGACTCTGAGATGTAGGTAAAAATACAAATAAACTGCCTAATGAATCCAATAGTCTACTATGAAAAATGTTCATCTAAAAAGTATGACTCTTTTCTACCCAAGGTGGCTACATGGTTTTATGGAGATGTGAGTTATCTAAACTCATGCTTGTCCCAATTCGGTGCTCCATACTACTCCCCAAACTATACTGGCACTTATGTTGCTAAACCATACTGCTTATATGATTTGAGGTTAGTGCTAAAAAACATAGCTCAAAGGCTATCTTGGAAATATCAGTTTCCCTGCTTGCTTTATTTAGAAATCTATTACTCTTTTCTGAAAACTAGCTCGAAGGCTCTTTGGAAATCTCACTTTCCCTTCTTTTTAAATGTGAAAACATTTTTATACTTCTTTGGGAGTACTTAGTCCCCATATACTACATTGAAGAAAAGACTTCACTTTACTCTGAGCGGAACTCAAACTTAAGTCTTAAAACAACATTAAAACGTTTTTGAAAGACTTATGAAACTCGAAATGAACTTCTTATTCTTATCTTTACTACTTACTCAACCTGACTTTAAGTCTTAAGACAATGTTTAAGAAGCATTTGTAAAAGACTTCTTGAAAGGACTCTAACAACTTTCTAGACTTGGCTCTAAACTTCCTTGAATTTGAAGTTATGAATTCAAGGTTGTAATCCATGTTTATGGATGATTTTCTAAATGATTAGAAGCATTTAGAGTAGTTAGAATCATTAGGAAGTGCTAAAACACTTTAGAAAGGCTTAATCGGAATGAGTTACGAAAACTGGGTGAAAAACGCCTATTCAGGCGCGCTGCGCCAGCCTCATTTGATTGAGACTGATTTCTGGCGCGCCGCCCAAGCCTTTCTAGTGCTCTGGGGGCGCGTCGCGCAAACATATTCCTTTGGAAAAAATCTGCCAAATGTTTCCTCTTGTTTTCTGAACTTGAATCATTTTAATTCGATTCTTTTTATCAAATTCACTTAAGATTCAAGTACCCATATAATATATACAAGGATGTAATCCAATGAACTCAATAAACAACACTTCTACATCAAGAAAATCCTAAATCTCAACGTATGTTCAAGAACGAAAGCAATACAAGAACAACCCATAAGAACATTCGATTTCCAATCATTTTTGAACTACTTCACGTTGAATTAAACATTCTTGGCACGTGGGTGAATGAACCCAACACTGATATAGACTCATATACCTTTTTAGGGATCAACCCCGATGAAATCCACACGCAAAGCTTGAGCGTTCTTGACAATTCTTGATCTATCTTCTCTTTTCTCTTCTTTTCTCTCTTCTCCAAGCCCTAGTGTGAAATCTCTTTTTCCTAAACTGAATAAAGTCTTTTTTACCCTAAATTATTCCCTAAAATGAATTAATTAAATAATGTAAGGAAAATACAACTTTGCCCTTTTCAAATCCGAATTGGACTTTCCTTAATTTAACAGCCCAACTTCCGAAACACATAACTCACTCATACGCTATCGAAATTGTGCAAACTCAGCAGCGTTGGGGAGATTATTCTACGGGATTTCCAAACATATTTGGAACCACTCCTAACTCATTATGATCTACGAGTTATGTTCATTTGAAAATGACCAAAACTCAATTTCCTAACTTAGACAAATTTTCAAGATTTTTTTATTCTTTCCAAAAATAAGTATTTTCTGATTTTAACACTCTTTTCTAGTTCTTTCTAGTTGCAAGGTGTTACAATATCTCCCCCTTGGAAAAATTCCTCCTTGAATGAAGCTATCCTTACTAGACTAAGGGTAGTGACTTCAAGTTCAAAGACAAAACAAGCAATTGCTATAATAACATGCTTACTCATAACTAGATAGTACTAAGAGGAAGATTAGCACCTTGGTCTGCATTTTCTCCGAATCCAAAGAGATGTGGATATCTCTTCTTCATGTCCTCTTCAGCTTCTCAAGTAGTTTCTTCAACAAATTGGTTCGTCCAAAGGACCTTGACTGATGCTACCTCTTTTGTTCTCAACTTGCAAAATTGACGATCTAGTATTTGCACCAGAATCTCCACATAAGATAGACTATCCTTGATCCCAATATTTTCAGTTGGTATAATTAAAGTTGGATAGCCCATCCCCTTCTTCAACATGGAGATGTGAAATACCGGATGAACTGCTGCTAACTCTTGTGGTAGCTCCAACTCATAAGCTACATTGCCAATTCTCTTGGCTATGCGATAAGGTCCAATATGCTGGGAGCTGCGTTTCCCCTTCTTAACAAACCTCATAACACCCTTCACGGGAGAAACTTTCAGATATACCCAATTATATACTTCGAACTCTAACGGCTTTCTCTTAACATTAGTGTAGGATTTTTGACGACTCTACGTCGTTTTCAACCTCTCTTGAATCACTTTCACCTTCCCCATAACTTGGTGAACTAAATTTGGTCCGATCAACCCTGCTTCACCAACTTCAAACAATCCAATAGGAGATCTTCACCTTCTCCCATAAAGAGTTTCATAAGGAGCCATATGGATGCACACTACAACAAATATGATATACAAATGTGAAACTATTAGCTACGACATTAAATTTGTCACTAATTGTTCACTTTTAGAGACAAAATTTACTTAATGTGCTTAAATATATGAGACACGTACTTTTTGTAACAAAACATAAAAATCTGTAGCAAAGTTTTGTCCACTATAGTTTCCCACAGAAAAAAATTAGTTGGTGTTATTTGTTGTGTAGTGTTAGTCACGAATTAAAAGTTATCGATGACACATTATTTAGTCACTAGTAATTTATCTAATTCATGACAAATGATTTTTTGTCTTAAAATTTATTAACTTTTGGACCCAAAAAATTTTCATCTAAAAAAATATGTTATTACAATATCGACAAATAAGAGTTTGTAGTTAAATATAGTAAGTTTTAGCTTTAAAAATTTAGATTTAATTATGACATTTATTTTTCGTTACTAATAATATAAATAATTAATGGCAAATATTTTATTGTCTCTAATGAATATGCAATTTAGTGACAACGAAAAAATTTGTCACAATATATGTAAGATATTAAATATCGACGACTTAAAATTTGTAGTGAATAATTCAAACATTTTCTACAAAAAAAATCATAACCAAATACAATTTTTTTCTACAATTGTTCATAATTACAAGTGACAACTTACCAAAAGAAGAATACAAGTGCTTTAGAAGAAATAGATAGAGTGCATTCGTTAATTGGCGAGGGAAAATATTAAAACTAACGAATTCTATCAAGTTTGTAAAAATGAAAAAGTTCACTATATCAATTTTCTTAAATTAAGTAATTATAAAATGCATCATTTGAAAAAAACAATCCAGTTAGTACTATGAGTGCGGTACATTTCCATCGATAGATCGTTAATATTTGTTGGTTTAGCACTTTTATTTTTTATTTGATACACTGGCATTGATAAAAGACGATAAAAAAATAATTTCTCTAGTGTTGCTGCTAATTTTTGTGTGTCTTCTGATTTGTGATTGATGATTGCATAGACTAAGTCAATCTATTTACTTTTGTCCATATATATGTACATATTTATTAGTAATTCTACATACGTAAGTAGAGCAACTGTACAAAGATAACATCGACTTACAAACTTAGACTTTTCAAAGGTGTGAAACATTTCATGAATTTGTATTAATTTTTTCTATCAGTGTGAAAATTGAAATAAAAATAAAAGATATGAACCAACTAGGATTTCAAATATATTATGATGAAGTACTATAGTTATGCGTATCAATGTTTTTTTCAAAACAATTGATTTAATGATCAAATTTAACCAATTATACTGAATAATATTTAAAAATTATAAAAATAAATAAATAAATAAAATGACAAAATCTTCTTGAATATATTTAAGATAGTTCTAAAAAATATAAAATATAATTAAAATATATTCTACATTTGAATGAATTGTGGGTGAAAAATTTCATCCATTTGTGTATGAGTATAAATAATCATATAGTAATATATTATTTATACAAAAGTTAAATTGAAAAGAAGTGAATGAAGTAAAAATAAAATAAAAATGAGAAACAAGAGAGAATTGATATGATGGTAGAGACTCTTTACTGCCAACCTTAAGTTGTGAGTTCAATTCCCCAAGAAAACATAATGTGCGAGATCCTGGCCAAAGGTTAAAAAAGTTGAGATGTTTATATATAAAGGGGTGACCAAAACAAAACCAATTTAAGTTGGTTTTTAAATCTCTAAAATCAAACCAAACCAAACAAAAAAAATAATTGTCGGTTTGGTTCAGTTTGGTTTAGTTTTTCTGTTTTTAACCATTTTGAAAGTAACAAATTTTTTTTAGGACATATGTATCTTGATAGACATGGACACCTACTACATGAACAATCTACAAGAAGTCTAATGTGAGTTCAATTAAACAATTAAACAGTACAAGAGTTATTATCACAACAACAAAGTGATTCCATTAAGAAAAGTTTGACTATCTTATGTGAGGTAGGATAGATATAGACTAAAGTAATGGATTTTGATGGATTTGGACTTAGGGTTGTAATAGTTAAGCTAAAATTTAATTGTTGGGCTTGAGAAAATTGTAAAGTTAAAGACTCAAGTTCATTAACATTTAACAAAATATTTATATTTAATTTATAAATAATATAATCTAATTTATCGGTTCGATTTGGTCATTTTTGCAATCGTTTCTTAGTAAAACAAAACCAAGGGAAATAGTATCAGTTTTCGAAATTTCAAACCAAACAAAACCAAACCAAATATCGGTTTTGCTCAAATTGTGGTTTGGTTTGGTTTGTAAATATAACCATAAACAGTCCTATATAAGGATAAATTTATAGTTATTACATTTAATAACAAAATAATTTTTTTTTATATAATATATCATTATTAGTGACAAAATTAGATTTGTTCAACTACGGAGCATATATCACTTAAGAGATGATAGATTTAACACATCTAACTTTAGAGACAATTGATTTCGTAACTGATTGAAGTAACCTAATTAATGACGATATAATTTTGTTGGTAATAATAACCTTTTTAGTGACAAATCATACCATTAACTGAAAATATACTTTCAACGACAAAGAAATTTGTCACAAATGTTTAAGCATTTTGGAATTTTTTTTCTTTTTGTGGTTAATATAATATTTTTAGCAACAGAGCACTAAATCGTCTTTGTAAAAAATTATTTTTCGTTTCATAAGATTTTTAGTCACGAAATATGATTTATAAATTACGAAATAATTTGTCCTTGATAATTGAATTTGTCGTAATGATGCTATGGTGATGACTGTTGTAGGCAAACTCAATTAGGTTGTCATGCCCCGAGCTACCCCCCCAGACGTGGCCCCAAAATTAGATCCACAAGTGATCCCAAGCCAACCCTGCTGGCATGATCATTAGCATACTAAAGATAATAAACTGATGCGGAAGTTAAATCATAATTAAATCTGAAAAGATGGGGAATACCCATATTCTATAACTGAGAAAAACAATGAGTCTAATACAAAGGAAATATTAACTCAATACTAAGTTGAATCTAACTATGTCCGAAATAAGCCTCTAAACTAGACTGGAAATACTGGGACAAGCCCCAACTAAATCTAGAAAAAACTAAAACTAAATGACTAAAGACTGAAATGACACTCATGACTGTTGTACTCAGAGAATGAGGACTCACCACTGAATATGCTGAACTGAAGATTGGAAATCGATCCATACGTGATCTGGATGCTGAAAACCTGAACCTACATCACGAGAAGATGTAGCGCACGTATGCGTCAGTACTTGAAAGGTACTGAGCATGTACGATAGATTAAAGCTGAAATAAAACATAACTGAACAAGCATAATAGCAAGTATAATAATCTGACATGATAAACTGAATTCTGAGCTAACTGGATGCAATGACCAATTTATAACATGCTGAAAGTGAATACTAAATATACTAATAAATGGTCAATGCAGAGAATCTGACTGAACTGTCGGAGCTACTAATAACCGATAATAAAACCACATGAGCTAAATGTGGAGTCCAATATATACGCCCCATCGAGAGGACCCAATATAACCTGCCAAAGGTATAAAGGCATGCTGGCGTCATCACTAAACTGATTTCCCACAGAGGGGATTATTTAGGTAAGCTGAACCCTAGTCTAACTCGATATTATGCTACTCCAATGAATTCTGTAAATTTACTGATTATGTCTGAGTTTCTGTAAATACTAGATAGATCAAAACTGAACATGAAAACTGAGAATACAACATTTAATCTTGTATTTATGCATTCATATCTGAGGCATGTATATCTGAAGTGTCTTAAATGTCTGACCTAGCATGTGTAATTCAAGAACTAAAGAAATACAAACCTAGGAGTCTTAAATTCATGCAATAAACTGAATAATAACATGATAATCTAATTTGAAACATAAAACTAATAAGTTCATGAAGTTATGCTGAAGTTCTATAAACCTTAGGTCTAATCATGTTCTTGGAATCAAGAATCTGACTGAAAAGTAGGGATCCAATGGGTAATAGCAACCCACTAGTAAAATCCCACAAACCTGGTGATCAAAACCACAGAAAATACTTAAGTTTCTGGGCTAGAACTGCTGGAGCTTGTGGTGTTCTTGAACTAGGGTTCTTGAGCTTTTTCTCCTCTCTTGCTTCTAGTTTTCTAACTTTTGATTTAATGTTTGACTTAGATATGTTTTAGTTATGTTTCTAGGCTTAAACTGACTAAAATATGATGATTTAGGGTCAAAACGACATAACTTAGAGTTTAAACAAAGTGGGAAAGGACCAAAAGCACCTTGGATAAGTTGCTGTAGGACCAAACGACGGCCAGGACTGACGGTCCGTTGTCTGCCCGACGCCTCTCGTTGGGTCCGTCGACTGGGCCTGTTCGATAGGACTTTACTAGAATGGGCATAACGTTTTACTTAGAGGTCTGATTTTAGCAAGGTCGGTGCCTATGGAAAGATAATTTAATTATCTATATGTGGGTAGGTCATGGGACACCTAATTCATTTTGTGATAAGATTTATAACCATTTGAAGTTGACCCAACTTCATTTCCCCTTAATTGTCTGCAAATTTTCTACCTACGGACCGTGCTGGTCATCTGTAGCTCTTGTAAGAGAGTAGGTGAAGTGAGTCTTGATCGATGGTCATGGACTACGGACCGTAGTTTGACCTACGGACCGTAAGTTCGTCCATCAACAACCACTTAACCAATTTTCATGGGCTGAGATTTTTGGGAGTTTCTGATCCCATCGACGGTTTTGTAGGGTGGACCGTTGGTCAGGCTATGGTCCGTCAATGGTCTCGTCTGTTGCACCTGCAGATTTAATAAAAAACTTATTTTTCTGTCTGTTTTATCTACGGGGTATTATATTATCTCCCCCTTGGGAAGATTTATCCTCGAATGAAGACTAATCTAGCTGAAATAGAGAGAAAGAGCTGCAAACCCCACTACTTAACACTGAAAACTGAGTTTCTGACTAAATTGAGTTCCGATAACATGCAAATACGCTAAAAATGAAGGTAAAAACTTAGGGAACATGATTCTAAAACAGAATTCACGCATGAATGACTGGAAAACTGAAGAGGAACTATTGCCTCTGGCTGGAGTGGAATCGGAAGGAAAGAGGTGAGGATACTTGGTTTTCATGGATGCTTCTGCTTCCCAAGTAGCTCCCTCTAGGACTGACTCCTCCACAAAACCTTGACTAAAGCGACTTCTTTGTTCCTCAACCTTCTAACCTGACGATCAAGAATCTCAACTATTACATCCTCATAAGAAAGATTATCTTTCACCACCACACTCTCTAATGTCACTATAGATGCTGGGTCACCCACGCACTTCTTCAAAAGTGAGATGTGGAAGACCGGATGCGCTGCTGCTAATTCTGCAGGCAACTCTAACTAATATGCCACCTTACCAACTATTTTCAAGATCTTATATGGGCCTAAATATCTAGGGCTGATCTTCCCTTTCTTTCTATATCTCATCACCCCTTTCATAGGTGTGACCTTCAGAAAAACCCAATCATCAACTTGGAACTCTAGTTCCCTTCTCCTTACATCTGCATAAGATTCCTGACGACTTTGGGCTGTCTTAAGTCTATCTTTAATGAGTTGCACTTTCTCCATAGCATAAAGGACTGAAATATGCCCCTATCAAAGCTGCTTCACCTACTTTAAACCAAAAACCAGGAGATCTACGTCTACGCCCATATTAAGCCTCATAAGCGGCCATCTGAATGCTGGAATGGTAGCTATTATGGTAGGCAAACTCAATAAGAAGAAGGTGATCATCCCTACTACCTTTGAAATCGATCACACAAGCTCTCAACATATTATCTAAGGTATATATGGTACCTTCTGCCTGCGTATCCGTCTGTAGATGAAATATTGTACTAAGGTTAACTTGAGTAACAAGACCTTTCTGAAATGACTTTCACAAATGAGAGGTAAACTGAGGACTTCTATCTAAGATGATAGACAAAGAAACCCCATGTAACCTAACAATCGCATTGATGTAAAGCCTTGCATAGTCTTCTGCCGGATATATAGTCTTGACCACCTAGAAGCGAGAAGACTTAGTCATCCTATCAACTATCACCCAAATGGAGTAATGCTTTCTGCGAGTACGCGGTAATCCTGTGATGAAGTCCATATTGATCACATCCCACTTCCAAGTAGGAATATCAATCTCGTGAGTCATACCCCCGGGTTTTTGATGTTCTACCTTTACTTGCTCGCAATTGGGGCACTTACTCACAAAGTATGCTATATCCCTCTACATGCTATTCCACCTAAAGACTTCTTGTAGATAACAATACATCTTAGAGGCACCTGGATGAATACAATACAGAGAATTATGGGCTTCTTCAAGAATATTTTGTCTCAATCTCCCACATCAAGAACACATAATCTACCCTGGTAGCGAAGTTCACTATCTCCCCCTTGGTAGAAAACCTCCACTCTCTGATTATGGACTGCACCTTTAAGTTCTAGAAAGATTGGATCAATGTCTTACATTTCCTTAACCTCCACTATGAAAGACGATTCTGCCCCTTTTGGAACTGTTACACCATTGTTTGATATGCTTATAAGGCAAACTCCCATGTTAGCAAGCCTGTGAACATCCTTCACTAGCTCCTTCCTCTCATCCCCAACATGGGCTACACTACCCATAGATAATTTGCTGAGGGCATCTGCTATTACATTCGCCTTACCGGGATGATAATGCACACTCATATCATAATTCTTAAGGAACTCAAGCCATCTCATCTGGCGAAGTTTCAACTCTTTCTGGGTGAACACATACTGAAGGCTCTTACGATAGGTGAACATATCTACATGAACACCATACAAGATGTGTCTCCATATCTTGACTACAAACACCACTACTGCAAGCTCAAGGTCATGAGTTGGATAGTTTTTCTCATGTAGCTTAATTTGTCTAAAGGCATAAGCTATCACCTTGCCTCGCTGCATTAACACACAACCTAGGCCAACTCTAGATGCATCACAATAGATCACATAACCATTTGAACCCTCTGGTAGAGTCAAGAGAGGAGTTGTAGTCAATCTTGTTTTGAACTCTGCAAAAATTTTCTCATAATCATCCGACCATTAAAACTTGACCATCTTGTGAGTCAACCTAGTCAATGGTGAGGTTATGGAGGAGAATCATTCCATGAACCTTATATAATACCCCTCTAGACCTAAGAAACTTCTGATATCTGCAGCAGAGGTAGGTTCATTACTTCTATCTTCTGTGAATGTACTCGGATCCCTTCGCTAGATACAATGTGAGCAAGGAACTCAACTGGTTGCAACCAGAACTCACATTTGTTGAACTTAGCGAATAACTAGGGATACTTGAGAATCTGTAAAATAATTCTCAAATGACTCGCATGTTCAATGAAGACGATAAAGAACAAGTCCAAGTACTGTTTGAAAACTCTGTTCATCAAATCCATGAAATCTACAGAAGCATTAGTTAGTCCAAGCGACATAACTACAAATTCATAATTACCATACCAAAATTCTGAAAGCGATTTTTGGAATGTCACTATATTTGACTCTAAGCTGATGATAACCCGATCTGAGGTATATCTTTGAGAAATGGCTAGCCCTTTGAAGTTGGTCAAACAAGTCATCAATCCTTGGGATGGGATACTTATTCTTGATTGTGACCTTGTTCAATTGTCTATAGTCAATGCACATTCTGAGAGAACCATCTTTCTTGTTTAGTAGAACACTGGTGCACCCCATGGTGAAATACTAGGTCTGATGAAACTCTTATCTAGAAGGTCTTTTAACTGCTCTATCAATTCCTTAAGATCAGCTGGAGCAATTCTGTATGGAGGAATAGAAATAGGTTGGATATATTGAAGGAGATAAATTCGAAAGTTGATTTCCCTTTCGGAAAGGACTCTGTGAAGATCTTGTCGAAACACTTCTGGAAACTCACAAACTACTGAAACTGACTCAAGAGTTGGGGTTTCAAGGCTAGAATCCTTAACCCGAACTAGATGATAGAGATAACCCTTAGATATCATCATTCTGGCCATAAGGTAAGAAATAAATTGACCCATAGGCACTAAGATACTACCCCTCCATTCTAAAATTGGTTTGTCTGGAAACTTAAAACGAACAATCCTAGTTCTACAATCGACTGAGGCATAACATGAATGTAACCAATCCATGCCTAGAATTACATAAAAGTCTACCAAATCTAACTCTACTAAATCTACTGAGGGAGACTTTCTGAGATACTGTGACAGGGTAATTTCTGTATACCCGTCTAGCTTTAACTGGGTCACCGTCTGGAGTAGAGACTAAGAAAGGTTTTGAGAGAGTTTCTGGACTAACACTGAATTGGATTGCTATACTGAGTTACAAAATACAAAGTCATGTCTATTGTCTTTCCACTGAGTGAACCATATGTGAGTCACATCCTTGAGTATTAGGATTCCAATCTTACCTATCACTACCAACTTTAACATCAATGAACATCTGTGGGTCCTTACCAACTTGTGACCCTAAAAACTTAGGCGGATTCATCCTAACAAAATCACAAACTATGGCTGCCACTAATCGGTCATTTCTATTAGTAGGAACTAGAACTTGCTGATTGTTCTGGTTGGTCATACTCTGAGCCAAAGGCTGAATTGGCATTCTGAAGCTTTACAATTAAACTTCCTTATCTGGTACTAGAGGAACTGTGTTAGCATTGCGTGAATTATCATTCCATGCCTAATCTCTACAAGAAGGCATGATCTTAAGCGCAGAACGTGAACTTACAATGGAATTTGATCATACCTTACGCAAGATAAGAGTAACAAGAAAATGAAGTTTTTCCTAAAACACTTCATAGACACCCTCTCATTAGATGTGGTGCACTTCACACCCATGAAAAGGACTTTACTTAGTGCGGCTTTTTCAGACATCCTAGGACTCCGGAACCTAGTGCTCTGATACCACGTTTTGTCATGCCCCAAGCTACCCTCGAGACGTGGACACGGAACTTAGAACCACAAGTGATCCCAAGCTAACCCTGCTGGCATGATCATGCGCATACTAAAGATAATCAACTGATACGGATGCTAAATCATAATTAAATCTGAAAAGATGGGGAATACCTATATTCTATAAATGAGATATTTGAAAATAATAAGTTTAATACAAAGGAAATATTAACTCAATACTAAGATGAACCTAACTATGTCTGAAATAAGCCTCTAAACTGGACTGGAAATACTGGGACAAGCCCCAGCTAAAGCTAGCAAAAACTAAAACTAAATGACTAAAGACTGAAATGACACTCATGACTGTTTCCTCGTAGAATGAGGACTCACCACTAAATCTGCTAAACTGAAGATCGGAAATCGATCTATGCGTGATCTGGATGATGAGAACCTGAACCTACATCATTGAGAAGATGTAGTGCACGTATGCTTCAGTACTTAAAAGGTATTAAGCATGTAGGATAGAGTAAATCTGAAATAAAACATAAATGAACAAGCATTATAATCTGACATGATAAACTGAATTCTGAGCTAACTGGATGTAATGACCAATTTATAACATGCTGAAACTGAATAATGAACATACTGATAAATGGTCAAAAAAGAGTTTGACTGAACTGTCGAAGCTACTAATAACAGATAATAAAGCCACATGAGCTAAATGTGGAGTCTGATGTATACGCCCTATCGAGAGGACCCAATATACCCTGCCAAAGGTATAAAGGCATGCTGGCGTGATCTCTAAACTAATTGCCCACAGAGGAGACTTACAACCTACTTGGCTAGTAGTTTGGGAATATTTGGGTACGCTGAACCCTAGTCCTACTCGATATTATGCTACTCCCAATAAATTCTTTAAATTTACTAAATATGTTTGAGTTTCTGTAAATACTGGATAGCTCAAAACTGAACATACAAACTGAGAATACAATAATTAATGTTGTAATTATGCATTTATAACCGAAGCATGTATATCTAAAGTGTCTTAAATATCTAACCTAGCATGTGTAATTCAAGAACTAAAGAAATACAAAGTTAGGGTTCTGAAATTCATGCAATAAACTGAATAATAACATGATAATCTGATTCGGAACATTAAACTAATAAGTTTATGAAGTTATGTTGAAGTTCTAGAAACCCTAGGTCCAATCATGGTATATGAATCAATAATCTGACTGAAAACTAGGGACCAAAGGGTGAAAGAAACCCACTAGTGAAATCCCACATAGCCGGTGATAAAATCCACGGAAAAATACTTAAGTTTGTAGACTGGTACAGCTGGATCTTGTGGCGTTCTAGAACTAGGGTTCTTGAGCTTTTTCTACTCTCTTGCTTCTAATTTTCTAACTTTTGATTTAATGATTTGACTTAGATATGTTTTAGTTATGTTTCTAGGCTTAAACTGACTAAAATCTGATGATTTAGGTTCAAAACGACGTAACTTAGGGTTTAAACAAACTGGGAAAGGACCAAAAGACCCCTGGATAAGTTGCTGTCGGACCAAACGACGGCCAGGACTGACGGTCCTTCGTCTTACTGACGCCCCTCGTTGGGTCCATCGACTGGGCATGTTCGACAGGCCTTTACTAAAATGGGCATAACTTTTTACTCGGAGGTCTGATTTTAGCAAGGTGGTGCTATGGAAAGATAATTCAATTATATATCTGTGGGTAGGTCATGAGACACCTAATTCATTTTGTGGTAGGAGTTATATCCATTTGAAGTTGAACAAACTGCATTTCCCCTAAACTGTCTACAAATTTTCAACCTGCGGATCGTAGGTTCACCTACACACCGTGCTGGTCATCCTTAGCTCTTGTCAGAGAGTGGGTGAAGGGAGACTTGATCGACGTTCATGGTCTACGGACTGTAGTTTGACCTACGGATTGTAAGTCCATCCGTCGACCAACACTTAACCAATTTTCCTGGGCTGAAATTTTTGGGAGTTTCTGATCCCATCGACGATTGTGCAGGGCGAATCATGGGTCAGGCTACGGTCCCTTGATGTTCTCGTCTGTTGCACCTGCTGATTTTCTAAAAAACTAGTTTTTTGTCTGCTTTAGGTACGCGGTGTTATATAGGTCATTATCCCAATTCCCTTTGAAATCAATCGCACAAGCTCACAACATGTATAATAATGTCTGAACTGTACGCTCTACTTGCCCATCTGTATCAATTTAACCTTTGATCCCAAAGCTTTCTAGAACTATGGAGTAAATTGTGATTGGACTCCATGAGGTCTCACCAATTCTTGAATATGTAACCTGACATAACTCTCTACTGAATGGATAGTCTCTGCTGGCAAAAAGTGGGCTGATTTTGTGATTCCATCGACAATCAACCAAATAGAATTATAATGCCTGTGATATTTTGGTAAACCTGTGATGAAATCCATATTAATCTTCTCCTACTTCCACTTTAGAAGTTCTATATTCTGATCCTAACCTCCAGTCCTTTGGTGCTCTACTTTAACATGTTGGAAATTCAGGCACTTGGAAACAATTTCAACAATGTCCTACTTCATGCCATTCCATCAATATATCTTTGTCCAATCGCGATACATCTTTGTAGCACCCAGATGAATGGAATATATAGAGCTGTGAGCTTCCTCCATGATTCTCTCTTAGAGTCCATCCACCATAGGTACACACAATATACCTTGATATCTCAACTCACCATCTCTCCCTTGTTTGAAAGCTAATGCTCTTTGCTTTTGAACGTTTACCTTCAAAGTAAAAAAAAGGGATCTTGGTCTTGCTTTTCTTTCACCTTTAACACTAGCGATGATTCACTCCATCCATCACCACTATTCCTCCTTTTGTGGAATCCATACGTCTTACTCCAAGCATGCAAGCCTATGCTCATCTTTGGCTAAATCCCTCTTCCCTTCCTCACTATGGGTTGTACTACCCATAGATAACCTGCTTAGAGAATCAATAGACACATTAGCCTTACCTGGGTGGTAAAGAATACTCATGTAATAATCCTTGAGTAATTCGAACACATCTTGTAAGCTCTTGTGATCAATGAATATATCAACATGAACACCATATGAATAATGAAGCCATACTTCACAGCAAAAACTACATCAGCCAACTCTCAGTCATGGGTTGGATAATTTTTTTAATAAAGCTTGAACTATCTAGAGGCATAAGCTATAACTTTGCCATTCTGCATTACACACAACCCAAACCTACTCTATATGCATAAAAATACACCACTAAATCTTGAGAACCTTCTGGTAAAGACAAAACTGGGGTAGCCGTCAACCTCTTCTTCAATTCTTGAGAACTCTTCTCGCAAGCTTTAGATTTTTTAAAATTTAACTTTCTTCCGATGTATACACCTTATCAAGAGGACCAATATACCCGACCAAAGCAATAGAGGTATGCTGGCATGATCGCTACATTGATGTCCACAGAGGAGACTTATGTGGCTAGTAGTTCTGGGACTATATGGGTATGATGAATCCTAGTCTAACTCGGTATTATGCTACTCCCAAGGAATTTAGTGGTTAACCCATTATGATTGTGGTTTTGTAATACAGATTGCTCAAAAATGAAATATTACCAGATAGCTAAATAATAAACATAAAAATTGTGAATGCAACAATTAGTCTGATAATGAAGTATTAATAACTAATGCATGTATAATTGAATAACTGAAATGTCTAACCTAGCATGTGTAATTAAAGAATTGGAGAAATACAAAGATAAGGTTCTTAAATTCATTCAAGAAACTTAGTATTAACATGACAATTTGATTTGGAACATACATAAGTAATTCATGACAACCTGAGCCCTAAGCCTATTAATAATAGGGTAATCAAGTAACTCACTGAATTCTGGGGACCTATTGGGAGAAAGAAACCTACTAGTGAAATCCCACATTCTTGGTGACGAATTCCATAGAGAAATCTTTCAGTTTTAGGGCAAAAACTAATGAAAACTTGTTGCGTAGTTGCACTAGGGTTCTTGAATTCCTCTCTCCTCTAAATCTGTAATTTCTCTAAGTTTGATTAATTATTTGACTTTGTAAAGTTCTTGTTATGTTTCTAGGCTAAAACTGTGAGGTCCCTCAAACTAAATAAGGTGTCTAGTGCCTCATATGTGCATAAAAAGGTTAATAATATTTTAATTGAGTGTTTTAAAGTATGCATACTTGATTTGAAGTGATTTGGAGGTCAAACGTCTAAGAACGTCTGAGACGTTCAAATGTTAGACCTTAGACGTGCTAGTGTGTTCTAGTGTGCCTTGGTATGTTTTACATGTTGTTTGACGCTCAAATTGATAGGGAACGTACTTAAGTTGTATATGACCATATTTACATTTGAACCATCTAGGAACGACTCCCCAAGGACCACCTAAAGGGTTCTTGAGGAGGACCCAAACGCTGCCTAGTCATTATCTTGGAAGTGTGCGAACGAAGAGCTAACAATCGACGCTCCATGCATACATCGTCGCCCCGTCGATTGGGAAAGTTAATAAAAAATTAGAAGTTTGATCTCAGCCCCCAATAATGAAGCCTCAGTCCCAAACAATGGTTGTGCAGTGCATTTCCGTCGACTGCACCGTTGCTGTGTGGCCTGCAACTGCTGCCATGCACGCTGCCTACTAAGGGGTGAATGGGAAATTCACCCCACGTCCTAAATGGATGCTATTCAGTTATTTTATCTAATTTTAGGTATATTAATTTGGTTAAAAATATCAAAACCCCAATTAGACTTCATTCATCATATTTCACCCTTCCTTCTCAAAACAAAACCTCTCTACAAACCTCCGTTGGACTTGAAGCTCAAGGTCATCTTAGGGATGCGATTTCTATGGATTATTCATCAAGATTTCGTGGCTTCTTCATGTAATAAGGTATAATGATCCTTCATCCTTAGTTATCCATTCATCGAAGGAGTCCCTTACAATGTTTTGAAAGAAGATTCTATGATCAAATTGTCCATCTTTCAATCTAGCCTTGGATTCTTTTGAAAAATGATTTGAAAATCATGATTATAATGAATTTATGATTAGATACTGTTTTTAATATTACTTCCAATCCAATTTCATGATGAACCCACGATCCTTCTCAATTCTCAAATTCAACTATGATGTGGGAATTGTGATCTTGATTCTATATTGATTGAATTATGATTTTAGTATGTTGAACTGTATATTGCTACTGTTTTATATTCAAATTGATTTAATTATTGATAAGTATCAATGGTGATAAAGTCTTGGTGAATTGGTAGTATTGCCCTACTTCGTCTACTTTTCTATAGGATTAATAGTTGAATTGGCCTTGTATGACATTGTGTGGTATGGTCCACTTATGGTGGCGGTGTTTACTTTATTTTCATTCTTTATATGTATTGATCATGACCTTTAAGGCAACTTTATAAATTATGAAGTGTGGTTATGATTATTACAAAATATGAAGTTTATGCCTAGTCTTTCAATCTAGTAGCATGTATTAGATGTTGATGGTGTCTTCTACATTTGAATGGAGTTGTTAGGGTTAGGTATGTCTATGTTCTGCCATTGATTAGGTGCTAATGGTGAATGACCCCCTACCTATGTACCCCTATATGAATGTGTGATCTTAGCCAATGTTAGGAGTGTTGGATGCAATGTTGAAGATATCTGGTCTCCTATGCTAAAGTGTGGTGTGTGGTCTTTTATGCTTACTTGGATACCATTTACACCAGTTACATGGATTACTATCTAATCCTGTGTCTTTTTCAAAATTATGTTCACATTCTATTATATTCATAAAATTAAGTTTTAGATCATCTATATTTAAGTCTTCTATTCCTATTTCATTAATTAATTCTTCTCCTTCTGAATTAGAAGAATCTTCTTCTTTGTTATTTTCATCTATATCAATACTTACTATAGAGTAGATACTTTCATTGTCTGACATATATTCATCTACATTT